>NC_041215.1:83026456-83054142 GCF_002837175.3 Physeter macrocephalus
GGCCCGCGTACCGCAAAAAAAAAAAAAAAAAAAAAAAAAAAAAAAAGCACCCTAAAGCACACACATAACGTAAAATTTACCATCTTAACTGTTTTTAGGTGTACGGTTCAGTACTGTTAAGTATATTCACTTTGTTGTGAAACAGATCTCTAGAATTTTTACATCTTGCAAAACTGAAGTTATTTTTTTTTAACTGAAGTTCTTTACCCATCAAACAACTCCTCTTTTCCTCCTCCCCTAGCCCCTGCAACCCCCATTCTACCTTCTGTTTCTATGAATCCGACTATGCTAGGTACCTCACGTAAGCGGAATCATATGGTGTTTGTGACTGCCTTATTTCACTTAGCATAATGTCTTCAAGGTTCATCCATATTGTAGCTTGTGATAGGATTTTCCTCCTTTTTCATGCTGAATAATATTCCATTGTATGTATATACCACATTTTATTTTCTATTCATCTGTTGGTGGACATTTGAATTGCTTCTACTTCTTGGCTATTGTGATAATGCTACTATAAACACAGGTGTGCAAATATCTCTTCAAAACTCTGCTTTCAATTCTTTTGGATATATACCCAGAAGTGGAAATGCTAGATCATATAGCTAGATCATATTTTTAATTTTTTGAAGAACTGCCATAAGGTTTTCCATAACCGCTGTACCATTTACAATTCTACCAGTAGTACACAAGGGCTACAGTTTCTGCATATCCTCCCTAATACTTGTTACTGTCTGTTTTTTTTTTTTAATAATAGCCAAAACTGTAGCCTCCACCAAGAAAAACAAAATTCTACTGCTAAAGCACATCAGAAAGAAGAGCAATTTTATCACAAAGCCTCCTGTTGAGGTTTCTAAAGTTAAGCAATCTTATGTAAAGATTAAAAGCATAAATATAATCTACATGCATTCTCCATTCCAAATGGAAAATCACTTTGCTTATATATATTTACCAGGAGACAACTGAGAAATCCCTTAGCTAGAAGGAGGTTAAGAAAAATTAATATCATACAAGTTATGTTATATCCTTCTGAATGTTTATAGAGAACACTGAAGCATTAATACTAGGAAAATAATCAGCTCCAATTTTTTTCATTAATGTTGAGTACAAGCTGCTACTTCAAAAATATCTTCATCAGATTTGAATTATTCTATAATTCCATCCCCCATTTCCCATCCCCCCAAATGATGTTGAAGCTAATTTATCATTCTCAGGCATTCATTCTCATGATCTTGAAGGAAATAGTGATGAAATGAACCCTTGGTGACTCCATCCCAGAGGTAAAAATGAGGTGAACATAAATCCCACTAATTCTCATGAAAATTCCCAAAAGAGTAAGAAGGCAAGTACTCAGATTGCCAGAAATCTCCTTTAGAAAAGGATAATACACAAATAAACTCTTAGGTTAATTTTCAGAGGACTGGCTGCAAAATCTAATAATGCTAGAAAAGCTTGAGGTACAAAATGGAAAAACATAAATATGTAAAATTCCACATCAATTTGTGAATGTGTCTTAGGGGCAAACTTTACAAATGGGAACTTTATCATAGAATTTCACTTCCTTTATTTGATGAAAGGCATTACTAGTGACGGTAAATTACTACCAGTCTATAGGCTCTTTCTTGTTCTCTTTTAAATCCTGAATCCTACAGATTGCTATGTGTTCTTAGGCTTATAAAATGTCTGAGATTGTTCATTTTATAACTGCAGTATTAGCCAAGTACTCCTACATGGAGAAAAAAAACCAGTTACTTACAATTATTTAGTTATAGAACAATTACTCATTTCTAACATTTCTTACAACATAGCAAGTATTCTCCACAAAGGAGGCCAAGAGAGAGGACCCTTTCAGACTTATCGTATTTGAAAAGTCACTCATAACATAAAAATCAGGGTGCTTTTCTGAGATGGACTGGTAATTAGAGCAGCAGATAGAAAACTGGAAAATACAATAGTTCTTAGAATCAGTTCCAGATTTGAACAACGTCTTTGAATATCAGCCTCCATGGACATGCAGGAAGATAGCACAGCAGGGCATGTATTTAACGATATTCCAACAGATAAAGGAACTTCATTGTCCAGAGGAAACAGAATCAGTATTCCTCAGATATGAAAGACACACAATTCCCCAAGAAAGCCATTCTGGAGTTTACTGAACACATTGCTCTGTGCAAATAGTTCTTAACCTGGCTATACTTTTTTTTTTTTTTTTTTTTTTTTTTGCTCTGGACGCACAGGCTCCGCGGCATGTGGGATCTTCCCGGACCGGGGCACGAACCCATGTCCCCTGCATCGGCAGGCGGACTCTCAACCACTGCGCCACTAGGGAAGCCCCCAACCTGGCTATGCTTTAAAATCACGCAAGGGGAATTAAAACAAAACAAAACAAAACCCAGTAAGCCTGGTCTTCACCCCAGAGGTTCTAAGATTTCTATTCAATTGATCTGGCATGGGATGAATCTGATATTCAGCCAAGGTTAAAGAGCACTGTCTTAGGAAATCAAAATAATCAAAAAGATAAAGTTAAAGGCACAAAACTCATATTATGGAGAAGTTAATCTTTTCAAATTATCCTAAAGTATGCAGGACCTATGAGAACTGAACGGGCAATTTTCTCCTAATCTAAACACATCAGTACCAGTGGGGCAAATTTCAGTTTTGGGGAACTAGAGAGCTGCTTCCAAAAATTCCTCATCTCTGTGATCAGCTCTCTGGTCAGCTTGATGTTTTTAAATTAAAACAGTGGAAAAGCCTCATTGATATTTTTTCCTAGATTTTTCTCAGACAAGGGAAATAATTCTGTAATTATAAGAGTTATTCTAATCCATCTTTCAAGGCAGAACATGCTTTTGCAGCCTGGAATAGGTAACCTTTTTTTTTTTTTTTTGGCTTCATGAGAATCTAATGAATCCTGAGTAGGCATATGGACACAAAATTTTATGTAGAATTTCAGTGGTTTCACACATCACCACCTACAACTCCCTAAGAGTCCACAGACCCCAGCTTAGAACTCCTACTTTATGGACTTTGCCATTAGGGGCTGGAGAGAAGGAAAAGGAGGAAGGGCAGTAAAGGAAGCAATTAGGACCTGGAAATTCTCAAAGTATACCAGGACAATGCTTCTCAATTCATGTGCATAAGAATTGCCTAAGGATCCAATATAAATAAAATAAAAAATAAACAAACGGGACCGAATCAAACTTAGAAGCTTTTATATGGCAAAGGAAACTATAAACAAAACAAAAAGACAACCTATAGACTGGGAGAAAATATTTGCAAATGATGTGACTGACAAGGGCTTAATTTCCAAAATATAAAAACAGCTCATACAACTCAATAACAAGAAAACAAACAACCCAATCAAAAAATGGTCAGAAGACCTAAATAGACATTTTTTCAAAGAAGACATACAGATGACCAACAGGCATATGAAAAGATGCTCAACATCGTTAATTATTAGAGAAATGTAAATCAAAACTACAGTCAGAATGGGCATTATTAAAAAGTCTACAAATAACAAATTCTGGAAAGGCTGTGGAGAAAAGGGAACCCCCTACACTTTTGGTGGGAATGTAAACTGGTGCAGTCACTGTTAAAAACAGTATGGTAGTTCCTCAAGAACTAAAATTAGAGTTGCCATATGATCCAGCAATCCCACTCCTGGGCATACATCGGAAAAAACTATAATTCAAAAAAATACATGCACCCCTATGTTCACAGAAGCACTATTTACAATAGCCAAGACATGGAAACAACCTAAAAGTCCATTGACAGATGAATGGATAAAGAAGATGTGGTACATATATACAATGGAATATTACTCAGCCATAAAAAGAATGAAATAATGCCATTTGCAGCAACATGGATGGACCTAGAGATTATCATACTAAATGAAGTAAGTCAGAAAGATAAAGACAAATACCATATTATATCACTTATATGTGGAATCTAAAATATGACACAAATGAACTTATCTACAAAACAGAAATAGACTCACAAACATAGAAAACAGACTTGCGGTTGCCAAGTAAGAGGTGGGGGTGGAGGAGGGATGGATTGGGAGTGTGGGGTTAGCAGATGCAAACTATTACATATAGAATGGATAAACAACAAGGTCCTACTGTATAGCACAGAGAACTATATTCAATAACCTGTGATAAACCATAATGGAAAAGAATATGAAAAAGAATATATATATATATATATATATACACACACACGTGTATATATATATATATGTGTGTGTGTATATATATATATCTGAATCACTTTTCTGTACAGCAGAAATTAACGCAACATTGTAAATCAACTATACATCAATAAAATAAATTTTTAAAAATCAAAAAGAAAAAGAATCGCCTAAAGATCTGTTAAACTGCAGATTCTGATTCAGTAGGTGTGTGGTGGGCCTAAGAGTCTACATTTCTAATCAGCTGCTACTCCATACATCAGATTTGGAGTAGCAAGGTATTGGAAATATGTCATCAACATTACGGGCTTTCCCTAGTACCTAAGAACATAAATGTACAAATATTTCCACCTTTCTTGAAAACCCAATATTGTATGTAACATATGCTATTTCTCTCAACAAAAAGGGATAAAGAAGATGGCAAACTTAATTCTTTATTTTCAATGGTCTCGGAACTCCAATTGTTAGAACTGTTAAATTCAATAGTGTTTCTTTTCATGGAACAAAATGTTATCAATTCAATGGAAGCAATTTTTTTTAATCCTAAAAACAACAACAACAAAACAAAACAAAACAAAAAACCTCCCCTGGGTGACGTTGTTCAGGAAGAAACGAAATTTCATTATGTAGTACAATGTGATTTTTAAATCAGCTTTTGTCTGGAAAAGAATTATACTTCAAACCAGTTGTGAACCTGAAACCAGCTTTTCTGAACCAGAAAATAACACAAGAGCCCACTGAGCTACGTGATCTTCGAGGTTATTAGACCAGCCTTGGGAGTTCAGTGATAGTCACACAGAAAGGTACCAGAGCCCTGGCAGCTCACAGCCCACCTGGGGGGTTAGTTCCAATAATTCTCTCTTTTGAAGAGTATTCTTTTTTCTGATTTTAAGAATAATAAAAATAATAAACAAAATAATACATGTTATTTTTTAAGCTTACAAAGTATTAGAAGATATTTAAAAAATCCATCATTCTAAAACTATTTACTGAGGATCTATATACTGTTGTTTTCCCTTCCTCTGTTTTTTTCAATGCATTTTCAATATAATTAGAACCCGGAAGTACATAAAGTATCGCAGCATGCTTTTTTCCCCTCAATACCTGAAAGGGCATAGCAGGGTGTAATTAAATGGCCTGCAGAGAGGAGTGGAGGTGGGCAGCAAGCACATCCCAAGATCAAGACCAAGCCATTTGCGAAAGCACTATCATTCTATCTCTATTTTAAATTTTTGTGTGCAACTTACTTACTTGTTGAATGATTATATTTTATTTTGGATGTGGAGAGAGAATACCCAGACTAACAAATCTCTATCTACAAAAGAAAATAAGATAAGGTTGAGAGGGGTAAATTATTCCCTTGCAATTTTAAAGAGTTAATCATGGAATATCACTCTTGCGCACATTGGGAATTATTAATCTCCCTCTTTTGGTTTCTGCCTCATGAAGGAAATGGAAAGAATGGCTATCAAAGGAGAAATGCTAAAACCACTGGTGAATTTCAAAAGAATCAAGCCATAAGGAAAAGACATAATTCCCTAAACTGAGCAATTCTCAGAGTGGGGTTCAGGAGAAGTAGGTGCTATATTTTTCCTGTCTCTCCATATAATTTCATTCGAGAGTTAAACAGAGATTGATATAATAGTAAGGGCAGACAGAATCTGAGAGAAAGAACTAAAGGTTTCTCTCCTTAGGTTCATTAAATAAAAGAAGGGAAAAAATACTGAATCCATAAACTGGATAATTGAGCAAAATTTATTGAGCCCATATTCTGTTCCAGGGACTGTGCTAATTAGTGGGAATAAGTGGTTCTCTTGAAGATAAGGTTCCTATTCTCATGTGGCTTACATTCTAGAGTAGGGGAGGTAGAGACAGACAGTAAACAAACAAACAGGAAATGAAGGAGATAATTTTCTTGCTTTGTAAAAAGAGTGACTTGAGGATGGAGGGACTAATTTAGGAAAGGTCTCCCCATGGAGACCTTGAATAGGCATTTGAGTGACAAGAAGAAGCTGATCTGGAGACCAAGAGTTGAGGGGTGAAGAGGTTAACAGCCCTAAGACTGGAATGAGCTTGGCATGTACCAGGAACAGAAAAATCCCTGTGGCTGGAGAGTACTGAACATGGAGGGAAGCAGTAGGAGAAGAGTCTCAAAGGAAGACTAGGCCCAGATTGTGTAGGACCTTGTAACCAGGGCTGAGAATTTGGATAGAGTGAGAAGGCAGGGATAGGTTTTAACCAGAAAGGTGCCATGATCTGATATACATCTTTAAAAGATCTTTCTGGCCACCCTATGGAGAACAGATTGTTATGGAGTGTTAGTAGAATCAGGAGGACCAAGCAGAAGACTATCTCAATATTCTAGGCAAGAAATGATGGTGGCCTGGATCATGACCAGGATGGTAGCTGTAAAGATGGAGAGAAAGGAGAGATTGGGATATATATTTAGCCAACAGGACTTGCCTATGGGTTGCTTCGATTTGAACAGTGAGAAAAAGTTTTGGGCATTGAGTAACTGAGTGGATGGTGGGCTCATTTATTGAAATAGGGAAGACTAGGGGGAAAATAGGTTACAAGGAGGATCCAAAATTTTGGTTTGGACCATTATTAGATTTGATATATCAATTAAATATCCAAAAGTCAAATCAACTAGATAGTTGGATTGGTAGGTAGGTATAGATACACAAATATATCAAGTAGTATTAGTGAGGAAGTTAGATATATGGTCTTTTTCTCTAAATTTTACTCTTGTTGTGATGCCTTTAAATTTTTAGATACTAGGAATAGAGGTTGATGTTTATAATTAGAATAAATCATTATAGCATACTTTTAACAGAGTAACTGAGTAAAAACACTCTCTTCTTTTTCTAAGTAGCCAAGCCTTGATCCCAGCCAAATAGTGATGGCCTTGCTTATCTATATATCACAAAAGGTTTAGTAATATCCAAGCACCTCCTGGCAGGGGTGATGAGCAATCACTGTCATTACTGTTTTGATCTCTGGACCACTTGGGGGAGTACCCCATGGATTAGAGTTTTATCTTTTTTCATCTGTATTTTAGAGTTTCATAGTGTCTTTAGACCACAGATATAAAAAGTAAATTAAAGCGGATTTGCTGTAGTTGAAGTAGAGATCAAGACCCAAAGTTTTCCTTCTCACTCACGATAGAGGACAGACAGCAATTTGAAAATAGTTCCACTTTGATATCCTTGGGTTTTCAAGAAGGACACCATTTTGGAATTCATTTGGAAAGAAGAAATTTCAAGTGAATAGCAAAATTAGTAATGTTTTTCATTATTTACAAATATAAAACATTAGGGTCATCTAATGTTTATTTTTTTCAAGGCAAATTTTTATTTAACCATAAAATAAAAATAAACTTAGGGGAACACCCAGGTTGTTGAAAATGACTCCCAGGTTGCCCCAAAGTAAAATCTCAAGAGAACTAAGGCAAATTATGTTTGTAAGGGAACTTGAGACCTGCCATAGTCATGTATAATTGTCTAAAACAGAAAAGCTGCTGAGTCTAGAAGAAAAAAGGAAACACATTATGACAAATCCAATAACACGTTATTGCAACTCTTTTATGTGTACCACGTTGCTCTATAGAGAAGACAGGTCAGCCCCAAGCAAAACTATTGAGAGAAAGTAATCTTGGGCTGCCCAGCATCCCATATTTTGATGCCATTCTAGCCCTGCCCTATACATCCCCTGTTTAAACGGACCCACATCCTAATGCTGCCTTCTGACTAGTTGGCCTTTCAAGCTACTAACTGCTATAGAACCATAGTCGGTGGTAAAGGAGATATTAATACCAGATAACAAATCCTTCAGTATTGACAATGGTCAGAATCTCATGTTGGGAAACGTATGTGATCCAAAAGGCTTTTCAGATTTTCCCAATCATCAATCATCCCTCCTGGAGGCTGGAAGTAGAATAAAACACTTCCTCTTATAAATAGTAGGAAGAACCCAGGTTTCTCAGCATAACATTCAATGCCCTGAACAATCTTCCTCCTTCAGCCTACATGTTCAGTCTCCCTTCCCACACGTTCCTACACAGACCCCCCCCACTCTAAACTCTTCCTCTTCCCCTTAATATAATGTGAATTCTGGCCTCCAGGTTCTTCTATCACTGTGAGAACCACGCCCTTGACATCCTCCCTCCTCTCCATCCAGTCTTAAGTCCTTTCTTCTCCATGGAGCATGCCCGACCCTCCAGCCTGCCAGGACCTTTCCTTCCTCCAGCACATAGCATTGATGGTAATGTGCCTTGTTACCAAATCATTTCTTTCATCAGTGTCCCAAATCTCAGTATTCACATATCCCTCACTATTTTTTTCTATATCCACATATTACCTATTATGTTTTCCTCTAACATTTTCTTAAAACCAACTCCCATATTTTAAATTAAGTACATTTAATTTTATAGGAAATTTTAGATTATAACCATAATGGAGAACCAATAACATTTTACATAAATTGAAGGTAATTGTAAATATATATACAGCATTATATAAGTATAACCATTAATGTAAAAAATGTTTCTTCATGTCTACTACCTAAAATTATCTCACATACCACAATTTGAGAGATGCTACTTTATGTTGTTGTCTCATATTGCAATTTTTCTTTTATCATGTAACTTTTTATGTGTTTATATCTGTTTCCCCTAATAAATTGTAAGTCTCTAAAGGAGATCACATATTATACTTTACATTTCCAAGTGTTTTTAGCCCAGTGCCTGGCATATGGTGGGCATTAAATAAATGTTTGGTTCAGTGAATAAATGACCACAAATATATCAATATTCCTAGTCATAATTTGTAGGTGTATAATCAGTAAAATGAAGATACTGAATCCTTCAGTTAAACTTAACAAGTCCATTTAATTATATACTGAATTTATATATATATAGTATACTATCTTGGATATAAAATACATTGTAAATAAAGAAAAACTCTACATTGCTGTTAGTAGTAACGGTGCTAACCACAGGAGATTCTGGATTTTAAATTTCAAAGTGATAGTTTTAGATTTTAGGAGAGTAATAAACAGAAATAGTTCCAATGGTTAATTGATGTGCCTTGATTTAGACAAACCTAATAGATTAAAATCCAAGGATACATCAAAGATAAATTAAGGTCAAATAACTTACACTGCAAATAAATTTACAATAGAAGCCATTTAAACAGCAAAACCTCACTACATTTTAAATATGATCTGATTCCTATTTTGGGAACATATTTATTACATAAATTAAGGTGTGCTTTATCATAAAAATGAACACAGATGCAGGGGGAGAGAAAAAGCTAAAAAAAATCAGAAATTTTCAGATTTGAACTGGAGATTTAGTTAATATTATATCTAAATATTTTTTAAGTTTTGAATTGTTACTTCCCAAAGGTCAAAGTTTTCATTTTCAGCAGAAAAAAGTTGCCTACAAGAAATATTAAAACAAATTAAATAGGGAAACTCTTTGAAGTGGTGGGACTTATTCCAGCTCCCTATGCTTTGGAAAAATAAATAAAATTTAACAGTCAATGAGTTTTCTGTATCTATGTCCTGTAATTATCTCACAGAAAAAATAAGAAAGTAAACTCTGCTTCAAAATTATCAAATATCTTCTGCTCTATTTTTAAGCATCCCTGCTCAATTCTATCAGTCATTCCCTGGCCACACCAGTATTCCTGTATCTCAGGATGAGCTCTACATGGATGCTTAGGGGAATCATCAAACAAGAATCATACATGAGCATGTGCTGGTGTAACCTTGTGTTCCACATACCACAAAGATGTATTCCTCTACAGTGATCCACCCTCCTACATGAGGAATCAGGAAATGTCAGTACAGGAACAGATCTCGACAACCCTCTAGTACAACTCCTTCAAATATAAAAAATTACCCCAAAGAAAGGAAGTTTTTTTCCCCGATTCTGACAGATGAGATCCAGTGAAGTGAAGTTAACAGGCCCACTCAGGCCACAGTCTAGCTACCCAAGTGTCCTTCTCTCCTTGTCCACCTAAAAGGTAAGAGAGCAGGTCCACGGACATATCCAACTCATTCTTGCCCTGTTCCCTGCTCCTCTCTCAAAATCTGTTTTCAGAGATATGGTATCTAAAACAGCTCTTACCTTAAAGCAAAAGCTTATTCCCAGTATCTGCTTCATATGATTGTTGTAAGTTTAAAGCACCTAGTACAGAGTAGGACAAATAGTAAGTACTCAATAAACCTTAGCCTCTACAGCCCCAACTTACCCTGACCCCAATCTGCCCTCTCCCCAGGCCACACCCCACCCCCAGCACCTCTTTTGTATGCCTGTCCAACTAGACTACTCACTTTACTAAGCTAACTGAATGTAATAGGTGCTGGGCTTTGTGCTAAGCAGTTTACCTGCATTATATCAGCTAATTCCCAAACAACCATTGTTGGTAGGTACTATTAATACTGCCTTACTAGAAGTAAATCCATGAGAGCCAAGATTTTTGCCTGTTGTCACATGAAAAGATGGTTAACATTGCTAATGACCAGATAAATGCAAATCAAAACCACAATGAGATAGCAACTCACACCTGTCAGAATGGCTATCATCAAAAAGAACACAAAGAACAAATGTTGCACAGAAACGAAGACCCAACACAGCAAAAATAAATTAATTAATTAATAAACTCCTAACCCCAACATCTTCTTTAAAAAAAACAACAACAAAAAACACAATGAGATATCACCTCACACCAGTAAGAAAGGCTATCTTCAAAAAGAACACAAATAACAAATTCTGACAAAGACGTGAAGGAAAGGAAACCCTCATACACTGTTGATGGGAATGTAAATTGGTGCAGCCACTGTGGAAAACAGTATGGCAATTTCTCAAAAAACTAAAAATAGAACTACCATATGACCCAGCAATTCTACTCCTGGGTATATATCTGAAAAGAGCAAAAACACTAATTCAAAAAGATACATGCACCCCAGTGTTCATAACAGCATTATTTATAATAGCCAAGATATAGAAGCATCCTAAGTGTCCATTAACAGATGAATGGATAAAAAAGATGACGTATATACAATGGAATACTACTCAGCCATAAAAAAAAGAATGAAATTTTGCCATTGGCAGCAATATGGATGACCTTGGAGGGTACTATGCTAAGTTAAATAAGTCAAACAGAGAAAGACAAATACCATATGTCAGCACTTATATGCAGAATCTAAAAAATACAACAAACTAGTGAATATAACAAAAAAGAAGCAGATCCACAGATATAGAGAACAAACTACTGGTTACCAGTGGGGAGAAGGAAGAGGGGGAGGGGCAATAGGGATAGGGGAGTAAGAGGTACAAGCTACTATGTATAAATAAATAAGCTACAAGGATATATTGTACAGCACAGGGAATATAGCCAATATTTTATAATACCTATAACTGGAGTATGACCTTTCATAAATCAAATGACCTTTTGACCTTTCAAAATCGTGAACCACTATATTGTACACCTGTAACTTATATAATATTGTACATCAACTATACTTCAATTTAAAAAATAAAAATATTTTTGCTTGTTGTGTTCACTGTTACTCCCCAGATTCCCATAATAGGACTTGGCACATGGTAGTTGCTCAATAAATATTTGCTGAATAACTGAACAAATGAACAAATGAATACCTATTTTATGGATCAGGAAATTGAAGCTGAGAGAGACCAAGCCATTTGCCCAATGTCACACTGTTACTAAGTGGTGAAGCCAGAATTCCAGACACAGTCTGACTGATGCCAATGCCCACAGTCTTAAGCACTCTCCCACACCCTCTCAAATGGGAAAGCAGTGATTTAGTCAGACAAAGTGCTCATTTTGACTCATCCCACATAGACTTGATACCACAGACTGAAAAGACAGAGGGACCATATTTATTCTAACGCTTAATTTTTTAATATCTTTATTGGAGTATAATTGCTTTACAGTGGTGTGTTAGTTTCTGCTTTGTAACAAAGTGAATCAGCTATACATATACGTATATCCCCATATCTCCTCCCTCTTGCGTCTCCCTCCCTCCCTCCCTATCCCACCCCTCTAGGTGGTCACAAAGCTCCAAGCTGATCTCCCTGTGCTATGTGGCTGCTTCCCACTAGCTATCTGTTTTACATTTGGTAGTGTACATATGCCACTCTCTCACTTCACCCCAGCTTCCCCTTCCCCTTCCCTGTGTCCTCAAGTTCATTCTCTACGTCTGCGTCATTATTCCTGTCCTGCCCCTAGGTTCTTCAGAACCATTTTTTTTTTTTAGATTCCATATATATGTGTCTAACCCTTAATTGAAGATTATTTTGTTTCCCTAAAATCCAAGGCTTATCAATGTACACATTTACTTTTAAAAAAAAATAAATTTATTTACTTATTTATTTTTGGCTGCATTGGGTCTTTGTTGTTGGGTCTTCGTTACTGCGCGCAGGCTTTCTCTAGTTGCAGTGAGCAGGGGCTACTCTTTGTTGTGGTGCGTGGCTTCTCATTGCGGTGGCTTCTCTTGTTGCAGAGCTCAGGCTCTAGGCACGTGGGCTTCAGTAGTTGTGGCATGCAGGGCTCCGTAGTTGTGGCTCGTGGGCTCTAGAGCGCAGGCTCAGTAGTTGTGGTGCACGGGCTTAGTTGCTCCTTGGCATGTGGGATCTTCCCAGACCAGAGCTTGAACCCATGTCCCCTGCACTGGCAGGCGGATTCTCAACCACTGCGCCACCAGTGAAGTCCCCCCATTTACTTTTATGCCGACAGCAATGAATTCTCCTTGTGGTTCTCAAAATAATAAAATAATTCACTCAGGCAAACCTAGTTAAGAAGACAAATATTTCTCTGATTTGGAAGATTTTCTTTAATTTCTGATTTAAACTGTATCATAGAATTATCCTAAGGGAGAAATTGTTTTTTCTATAGCAAACTAAAAAAGATTTAGAATACTGGTGCTCTCCCAATCAATACTGCCTGGTTCAGAAGGTAAAAAGAATTACTATATACAAGCTAAATAAACTGAAGTTTAGGAATATAGCTGTTTCAAAAAACAAACTTCCAGATGAAAATACTTTATTCATACACAGTCAAGTAAATTCCTATAGGATGAGCCAACTTTTCAGCCATTAAAACTCTCCAGTGTTTGCAACAAGGCCATAATTTCATTGTTAATCATGATACATATTTAAACACCCAGTGTTTCACATTGGGAAGCTTTGCTACCAGAAAGCAGGGAACAGATATTTCACCTGTAATACTCTATGACACCGAAACCTGAGGGTCCTATATGTGCAAGATTTCATGTAGAGAAAAGCTGTAAGCAAGCTCTTTACTACAAATATTCATTATTATCCACTATATCCATCTGATTATCCAATCAGATCTTAGGGACTAAAAGAGTGGTTTGCAACTATTTATGTCAGTACCAATCTTGTAAATAGCTATTCTCCCCAGTGAATAACAATTCATGCTGCTCGGTAGTAAAGAATGTTTATTTTATTTCTTTAACTGGTTATTTTACTACTTTGTCCCTCTTAGGGAAAAGACGGATATTAAAAATACATATAACCATGCAGATCAGTAATTCTTTAGCTTTTGTCTCCAAGTAAATATTTCTTAAGTACCTATTGTAATCTCTGCTAATTGCTAGAAATACAAATATGAAAAAGATTTGATCTCTGCTTTCATATTTATGCTCAAGAGAAACTAATCATTATATTTCAATCCAACAATAATTTATTGAGTAGTATTACAGGGAATTTTTAATAAAATTTAGTGATATTAACTGAATTCTGAGCAGAAGGAATTGAATGAGCAAAAAATCAGGAGTTGGGAGATGCATTTTGTGTCCTGTAAATGGCAAGAATCCCAGTGAGACTTAAGTGTGAACAATGTATGGGCAATGTGTCGAGAAATGAGTCAAAAAGTATTTGAGACTCAATCCTGAAATGATTCAAATGCCATATTGAAGAGTTTGGGTTTTATGCTGGAAGCCACAGAGATCTGTGAGACTTACAGTGAGTGGCATGGTCATATCAGGACTGCAAAAATAGAACTCTAGCAACAGGACTCGAGAGAGGGGAAGAATCAAGAAAGGGGAGACACAAACCATCACTTCTAAAGGTTATAGACCAAAGAGTATTTTGTAAGTAAAACGGATAGAATTTGACAACCAATTAGATATTGGACATGAGATTAAAGGAAGGAGTAGAATCAAGGATGATGGCTAGGTCTCTAGCCAGGTGGCTAAAAGAAGGGTGATGCTATGGAGTAATGCAGAAAACTCCAGAGGAAGACTGCAGTCAGGGCACCAGTGCAGGAAGGCAGTGCGTTTGGTTTGGAATTTGTAGCATTTGAGAGGGAGCAGAAGATCCAGGTAGGAATGACCTGTGGAATCCTGGAGCTTCAGAAGTGAAATAAGCTTACTGACCTACATTCAGCACCAGAGTGAGAGCTGAACTCACAGGCACTTAGGCAACTCCCAAGGGACAGAGTGGAGAACAGAAGAGAAAGCAGAAGATCGCTACCACCACTTCAAGACCAGGTAAAGGAAAGGAGGCAGAGGAGGTACAACAGGGGAGGCTGAGGCAGGCGGTGAACCAGAGCAGTTCAGCAGGGAGTCAGGCGGCCAGGGGAGGAGTTTCAGGGAGGAGGGATGGTAGGCACTGTCAGCTGCTTCAGGGAGATTAAAAGGATGACTAGTAATTTTCCATAGTTAGGGGATCAGTATTTATTGAAGCAAATGTTTTTGTTGTTGTTCAGTCAAATGGTCATCGAGGGAATACCTGGACAGGCATGAGTAATAAAGCTGCCAGAGTTGAATAAAAGTCACTGGATTCGATAAGATTGTGAAGCTGAATAGCAAGAAAACGCGCCTGCAGCCGTGCATGCAGAATATTGGGCCAGCTATCTTATAACAATACAAACATAGTCAGCAACCCTCTACAGTATATTTCCTTTTACTTTTTCTTTTCAAATTGTTTTGTTTTTCTTTTCTCTAACACATTGTTTATAAAGTAGAAAGGAGAAGTTAGCAGTTTTACATATTTGGAGATTAAAACTCAAGAAGGTTAAATGACTTGCTCAGAGCCCCATAGCTACTTAATGGCTATTCTGGGAAAGCTCAAAAGTCACCAGCAATCATCCTGCCCCCTACCGATCCTTTCCATTTTAGCAGGCTTTTCACAAAGCCCTGGACTTCAATCCTGCCACATTGCCTGGCTAAACTAAACTAAATTAAAACTACACTAAACTAAATGAAATGGCTAAAACACAGATCTGTCCTGAGTTGAAGAATGTCAGATAGGGACACCCCCTGTTAACCAGTTATCAGCAACCCAGCACACGTACATATGTATATATTTACATATATAAGTGAAATAGTAACAATACTTACCCTCACTATGTGCAATGCTCTCTGATGTTTTATTTTATTTACAAAATACACTGTTCAAGACAAGATTTCATATCACAACTCGTGGGTCGTGACCCACAGTTTGGGAAACGCTGCCTGAGAGCCATCCTTGCCTGATCTGAATCACAGCACACACATCTGATAGGCTGGCAGAACCTGCCTGCTCTGCCTCACAGTTGTTCTCTTAATCTGTCCTCTCCTCTCTAGCGCTGTCCTGTCTCTAGCTTAGTGGAAGATTTTCCCATCTATCTTCCAAACTGTTAACAATAGGTGTACTTTCTCTCTTTGCACAGTAATGGATCCAAAGCTCTTCTTCTCTCCTTAAGGCCACCACCAAGCTCACCTTAGTCACGCTCAGTTGGTAACTGACTCCTCAGTCACACATAAAGTATTTGGCAGAAGTTCCAACCTCTAAAATCCTAACCTAGCCTCTATCCCAGAGGCGTCCTCCTTCTGTCTAGGGCCAACCCCTTCTCATCTACACCGGACCCTTTGCCCACCCACTCTTTGCAAAGCTTGTTTACTCAGCTCTCCGTTCTCCTTGGACTCAGTCCCCTTGGCTCACTTCTCCCTCTTTATAAAATATCCTTTCAATTCAACTTCCCTTTAGGGATGAACATATTAAAAGGTGGTTTCACCCTGATGTGACCAGGCTACTCATTTCCATTTATTCTTTGCCCCAGTTTTGTTGGGCTTTCTCCCCACCATTCACCGAAAGCTTGCACTGAGATTATGACCTCCCTGCCAAATCCCAAGGCGTATTTTGAATTATCAGTCCTTCTTGATTTCGAAGCCATAATGGATACAGCTTTGAATCTTTCTGGCTTCCTTCTCTCACTACTATCTTCCGGTCTGGTCTCTCAGACCATCCCTTCTCTGGCTCTCCTTTTCTTTTGCATATTCTTCATTATCAGGATTCTTTACCTAATTCTCTTCTAGTCTTGGTCTACAAGCATTTTTTTTAAAAATGATCTTTACCATTTCCATGGCATCGCCTACCACTTTTACATTAAAATTCCTAAATCTCTCTTCATAACTCTGTCCAGCTATTATAGAAATCTAGTTGTGATGGATTTAGCTTTTACATCCTACGGCTAATATTGCTTTTATCTAAGTTAGAAAGACATGCAAAAAGTGACAAATGTTACTTGCTTTCCTATGAGAATCTCGCTGACATCTAGATGTCTCACTGACATCTCGCTGGACTAGTACCAGCAGTCCACAGTACAAAGCCACCACTCTATAGTCACCTCTTATATACATGTTTTTTTTCCCCCTTTCTTAGAGGTTTCTATCTTTTAGAATTTTCTCTGAATTGTCTGAGTGTTACCCACCAGCTCTGAAATAAGCTGCATGACCGGTACTGTCGTCCTTTTTCATTTTATTCATAGGTAGGAACAGAAATATCCTGGTGGCCTTAAGTAATGAGGCTTTGTAAAATATCAGTGTCTCTCTACCCCTCTTCCTCTCTTTTCCCTCTTCATGACCAATCAATAAATCGTGTCCCTACCTGACATTCTTCAACTCAGGAGAGATCTGTGTTTTAGTCATTTAGTTTAGTTTAGTTTAGTGTAGTTTTTTTTTTTTTTAACATCTTTATTGGAGTATAATCGCTTTACAATGGTGTGTTAGTTTCTGCTTTACAACAAAGTGAATCAGTTATACATATACATATTAGTTTAGTTTAGCCAGGCAACGTGGCAGGATTGAAGTCCAGGGCTTTGTGAAAAGCCTGCTAAAATGGAAAGGATTGGTAAGGGGCGGGATGGTTGCTGGTGACTTTTGAGCTTTCCCAGCCTCCCCAGAATAGCCATTAAGTAGCTATGGGGCTCTGAGCAAGTCATTTAACCTTCATGAGTTTTAATCTCCAAATATGTAAAACTGCTAACTTCTCCTTTCTACTTTATAAACAATGTGTTAGAGAAAAGAAAAACAAAACAATTTGAAAAGAAAAAGTAAAAGGAAATATACTGTAGAGGGTTGCTGACTATTTTTGTATTGTTAAAGATAGCCCGCCCAACAGCACGGCTGCTGTTTTGTGAGTTGCCTGAGGCCTTGCTAATGGATGGTTTGTCTCTACAGCAGTGTTTGTTGGAGCATGGTACACCTACCAAGCAGGTGGGTTTTCTTGCTATTCAGCTTCAGTCTTATCAAATCCAGTGACTTTTATTCCTCTGGCAGCTTTATTACTCATGCCTGACCGAATATTCCCTAGATGACCATCTGACTGAACAACAGCAAAAACATTTGCTTCAATAAATACTGATCCCCTAAGTATGGAGTATTGTTAGTCATCCTTTTAATCTCCCTGAAGCAGCTGACAGTGCCTACCATCCCTCCTTCCTGAAACTCCTCCCCTGGCTGCCTTGACTATGGGTTGTAGGCAAAAAAGTTTGAAACCTACCACTTCAATGTGGAACACTGAGCAGAAGGTGACATCTTAAATCAAGATCAAGAACACAGATAAGGAGAAGTTTCAGGGCTTAACAATCAAGTATACCCTGAGATTCCTAATTCTCTCTTTGTTTCTCTAATGAGCTAACAGAAATCTAAATTGATGGCTTGAGCTTTTACATTCTATGACTAATGTACAATCAACTGTTTTGTCTAACTACTGGTCTAACTAGAATTCCTTTTTTAATTGTTTCAACCCATGACACTTTATAAACTAATTTCTTGGGTTTTTTGGATCAGTTAGTGGAATTAAACTGAAACAGAGATAATTATTAATAAAAAGAAGGCATTCATTCTGTGATTTAGAAAAATAATTCTGCTCTCATAATGATATTAGTTTCACTGATAAAATTTTGAGTTTTAAGTGTTAGCCCAGTTTTCAGTATCTCTGATATCTACACAGTTCAATCCCAGTTTATTTAGTCTTTTGACAAAGAGATTTTTTAAAGAAATTATTTTGAAGCAGAAAATTGACTCAGTATAGTTTTTTCACTCTGTTACATATATTAAACTTTGATTTGGGTGATGGAAAGAGGTGGAAAGAAATGGAGAGGTGTGAGGGAAAAGGCCAATAAGTTTATAAATTTCAAATTACAAAGAGACAAGAGAATATTACCAATCCTTCATTGTCAGAGAAATGAAGAATCTTATTCATGCCCTTGAAAACAAAGAATGGAGTTGCCAGTGTATGCCAAGAGCGATTCTCCTCTGAAATGGAGGTGAGTGGTTCTAGATGAGACATGAGGGTGGTGTGACAGTGGCTGCAACACACACACACACACACACACACACACACACACACACACACTCACACACACACACA
Source organism: Physeter macrocephalus (assembly GCF_002837175.3). Classification (NCBI taxonomy): domain Eukaryota; kingdom Metazoa; phylum Chordata; class Mammalia; order Artiodactyla; family Physeteridae; genus Physeter; species Physeter macrocephalus. Next base: position 83,045,332 of record NC_041215.1, read on the forward strand.
CACACACACACAGCAGAGTCTAGAGTTAAACCAGCCTGGGTTCCAATCCCAGCTCACTCACTTGGGCAAATCATTTAACCTCAGTAATTTAGTATCCTCATCTGATAGTATCTTGGGCTGATAAAAATAGACTCCTCAAGGTTGTTATTAGGTGGGAATAAGACAATTCCTGTAAAGTGCTCACAGGGAAATGCAGTAAGTACTAGTTCAATATTATGATTGCATTTTTTTTCCTAGGGATGCCATAACAAAGTACCATGAACCCGGTGGTTTAGAACAACAGAAATGTATTATCTCACAGTTCTGGAGTCAGCAGCCTTCATCAAGGTGTTTGAAGGGCCATAATCCCTCTGAAACCTGCTGGGGAAGGATCCTTCCTCTTCCAGAGTCTGGTAGCCCTGCCATCACTTGGCTTGTGGCACCATAACTCTTATTTTCAAATGGTGCTCTCCCTGTGTCTCTCTGCATAGTCTTTCCTCTGAGCATGTCGGTCTCTCTATCCAAATTTTCCCTTTTAATAAGGACATCAGTCATATGGGATTAGGGCCCACCCCAAAGACCTCATTTTTAATCAATTACCTCTGTAAAGACTCTATATCCAAATAAGGTCACATCCTGAGGTCCTGGAGGTTAAGACTGCAACCTATCTTTTTGAGGGGAACACAATTCAACCCGTAACAGTGATTCACTCAATTATCTTGCTAGAGATATTTTGCAAGAGATAGTAAAGGACTTTAAAATTGTAGAATATCCTTCTCTAGTGATTCATTTTCTGTTTCTTTTTCCTTTCAATAGAAGGAATACTTGACCTTTTTCATGTAATGACTTGTGTAGAAATTGAGTTTCCTGCTCTTAGCTGGGTCTGGAATGGCTGGGTGTGACTTCTCTGTCATCCTATGGTTTCCTGATCTTGAGGAAAGGAAAACAGCCACAGGCCTATGCAGCCAGGCCTGCAGAAGAACACACCACAGAAAAAGAGCATATACCTCCACTCTGAACGGTGTGGTAATCACATAACAACCTCAACTGCACTCGTCACAACTGGAAGAGAATGGCTCTTCAATGGAATTTAAATGAGTATAAATTACATACTTATTAATCAAAATGAATTCTTCTCAGCCAAGTACTTTTTTGTCTTGTTAAATGTTTTTAATGAGTAATATGGACTTTTTGTTGTCCAGTTTTCTCTGCCATGACCCTGATTCTAAACCCACTTTCATCATGCAAAATAATACCCAAACATTAAACATTCATTTCTACTTCATATGCTTTACAAAATGACATATATTTTTGCCTCAAAACTGGATCATACTATGAAGGTTTGATCTCCTAACACTGCAGTCATGGGTATACCTATCAAAGGCTTCCAGAATAGCCATTAAGTAGCTATGGGGCTCTGAGCAAGTCATTTAACCTTCATGAGTTTTAATCTCCAAATATGTAAAACTGCTAACTTCTCCTTTCTACTTTATAAACAATGTGTTAGAGAAAAGAAAAACAAAACAATTTGAAAAGAAAAAGTAAAAGAAAATATACTGTAGAGGGTTGCTGACTATTTTTGTATTGTTAAAGATAGCCCGCCCAACAGCACGGCTGCTGTTTTGTGAGTTGCCTGAGGCCTTGCTAATGGATGGTTTGTCTCTACAGCAGTGTTTGTTGGAGCATGGTACACCTACCAAGCAGGTGGGTTTTCTTGCTATTCAGCTTCAGTCTTATCAAATCCAGTGACTTTTATTCCTCTGGCAGCTTTATTACTCATGCCTGACCGAATATTCCCTAGATGACCATCTGACTGAACAACAGCAAAAACATTTGCTTCAATAAATACTGATCCCCTAAGTATGGAGTATTGTTAGTCATCCTTTTAATCTCCCTGAAGCAGCTGACAGTGCCTACCATCCCTCCTTCCTGAAACTCCTCCCCTGGCTGCCTTGACTATGGGTTGTAGGCAAAAAAGTTTGAAACCTACCACTTCAATGTGGAACACTGAGCAGAAGGTGACATCTTAAATCAAGATCAAGAACACAGATAAGGAGAAGTTTCAGGGCTTAACAATCAAGTATACCCTGAGATTCCTAATTCTCTCTTTGTTTCTCTAATGAGCTAACAGAAATCTAAATTGATGGCTTGAGCTTTTACATTCTATGACTAATGTACAATCAACTGTTTTGTCTAACTACTGGTCTAACTAGAATTCCTTTTTTAATTGTTTCAACCCATGACACTTTATAAACTAATTTCTTGGGTTTTTTGGATCAGTTAGTGGAATTAAACTGAAACAGAGATAATTATTAATAAAAAGAAGGCATTCATTCTGTGATTTAGAAAAATAATTCTGCTCTCATAATGATATTAGTTTCACTGATAAAATTTTGAGTTTTAAGTGTTAGCCCAGTTTTCAGTATCTCTGATATCTACACAGTTCAATCCCAGTTTATTTAGTCTTTTGACAAAGAGATTTTTTAAAGAAATTATTTTGAAGCAGAAAATTGACTCAGTATAGTTTTTTCACTCTGTTACATATATTAAACTTTGATTTGGGTGATGGAAAGAGGTGGAAAGAAATGGAGAGGTGTGAGGGAAAAGGCCAATAAGTTTATAAATTTCAAATTACAAAGAGACAAGAGAATATTACCAATCCTTCATTGTCAGAGAAATGAAGAATCTTATTCATGCCCTTGAAAACAAAGAATGGAGTTGCCAGTGTATGCCAAGAGCGATTCTCCTCTGAAATGGAGGTGAGTGGTTCTAGATGAGACATGAGGGTGGTGTGACAGTGGCTGCAACACACACACACACACACACACACACACACACACACACACACACACACACACACACACACACACAGCAGAGTCTAGAGTTAAACCAGCCTGGGTTCCAATCCCAGCTCACTCACTTGGGCAAATCATTTAACCTCAGTAATTTAGTATCCTCATCTGATAGTATCTTGGGCTGATAAAAATAGACTCCTCAAGGTTGTTATTAGGTGGGAATAAGACAATTCCTGTAAAGTGCTCACAGGGAAATGCAGTAAGTACTAGTTCAATATTATGATTGCATTTTTTTTCCTAGGGATGCCATAACAAAGTACCATGAACCCGGTGGTTTAGAACAACAGAAATGTATTATCTCACAGTTCTGGAGTCAGCAGCCTTCATCAAGGTGTTTGAAGGGCCATAATCCCTCTGAAACCTGCTGGGGAAGGATCCTTCCTCTTCCAGAGTCTGGTAGCCCTGCCATCACTTGGCTTGTGGCACCATAACTCTTATTTTCAAATGGTGCTCTCCCTGTGTCTCTCTGCATAGTCTTTCCTCTGAGCATGTCGGTCTCTCTATCCAAATTTTCCCTTTTAATAAGGACATCAGTCATATGGGATTAGGGCCCACCCCAAAGACCTCATTTTTAATCAATTACCTCTGTAAAGACTCTATATCCAAATAAGGTCACATCCTGAGGTCCTGGAGGTTAAGACTGCAACCTATCTTTTTGAGGGGAACACAATTCAACCCGTAACAGTGATTCACTCAATTATCTTGCTAGAGATATTTTGCAAGAGATAGTAAAGGACTTTAAAATTGTAGAATATCCTTCTCTAGTGATTCATTTTCTGTTTCTTTTTCCTTTCAATAGAAGGAATACTTGACCTTTTTCATGTAATGACTTGTGTAGAAATTGAGTTTCCTGCTCTTAGCTGGGTCTGGAATGGCTGGGTGTGACTTCTCTGTCATCCTATGGTTTCCTGATCTTGAGGAAAGGAAAACAGCCACAGGCCTATGCAGCCAGGCCTGCAGAAGAACACACCACAGAAAAAGAGCATATACCTCCACTCTGAACGGTGTGGTAATCACATAACAACCTCAACTGCACTCGTCACAACTGGAAGAGAATGGCTCTTCAATGGAATTTAAATGAGTATAAATTACATACTTATTAATCAAAATGAATTCTTCTCAGCCAAGTACTTTTTTGTCTTGTTAAATGTTTTTAATGAGTAATATGGACTTTTTGTTGTCCAGTTTTCTCTGCCATGACCCTGATTCTAAACCCACTTTCATCATGCAAAATAATACCCAAACATTAAACATTCATTTCTACTTCATATGCTTTACAAAATGACATATATTTTTGCCTCAAAACTGGATCATACTATGAAGGTTTGATCTCCTAACACTGCAGTCATGGGTATACCTATCAAAGGCTTTAAATTAATTAACATAAGAAATAAAACAGGACTATCTGAGGACTGAATGCAGGAGAGCTATGAATCCAGCACCTTTATTTTTTATTCAGCGCTGTATTGATCCACATTTACTCAAATGCATTAATGACCTCCTCTAACTGAACTCTCATTTTAATTATAGTTTGTCATTACCTCAGTTTTCTCAAGTAGTTAATAACCTGAAAACGCATAATTACACTCACTCAGGATACATTTCTTAAAAACTGGTATTTTCAGATTTGGCCCCAGGTGAGGGAGGGACTGCAGTCATTGTTAACTGGCAGTAGTAATGATCAAAGCCACAAGGTGGCACTATAAGAAATAGGCTACTGGTGCTTATTTTATTTATTATTTTTTTAACATCTTTATTGGAGTATAATTGCTTTACAATGTTGTGTTAGTTTCTGCTGTGTAACAAAGTGAGTCAGCTATATGTGTACATATATCCCCATATCCTCCCACACTCCCTATCCCATGCCTCAAGGTGGTCACAAAGCACCGAGCTGATCTCCCTGTGCTATGTGGCTGCTTCCCACTAGCTACCTATTTTACATTTGGTAGTGTATATATGTCAATGCTATTCTCTCACTTCATCCCAGCTTACCCTTCCCCCTCCCCATGTCCTCAAGTCCATTCTCTGTGTCTGTGTCTTTATTCCTGTCCTGCCACTATGTTCATCAGAACCTTTTTTTTTTTTTAGATTCCATATATATGTGATGGCATACAGTATTTTTTTTCTCGTTCTGACTTACTTCACTCTGTATGACAGACTCTAGGTCAATCCACCTCACTACAAATAACTCAATTTCATTTCTCTTTATGGCTGAGTAATACTGCATTGTATGTATGTGCCACATCTTCTTTATCCATTCATCTGTCGATGGACACTTAGGTTGCTTCCATGTCCTGGTTATTGTAAATAGTGCCGCAATGAACATTGTGGTACATGACTATTTTTGAATTATGGTTTTCTCAGGGTATATGCCCAGTAGTGGTATTGCTGGGTCGTATGGTAGTTCTATTTTTAGTTTTTTAAGGAACCTCCATACTGTTCTCCATAGTGGCTGTATCACTTTACATTCCCACCAACAGTGCAAGAGGGTTCCCTTTTCTCCACACCTTCTCCAGCATTTATTGTTTGTAGATTTTTTGATGATGGCCATTCTGAATGGTGTGAGGTGATACCTCATTGTAGTTTTGACTTGCATTTCTCTAATGATTAGTGATGTTGAGCATCTTTTCATGGGTCTGTTGGCAATCTGTATATCTTCTTTAGAAAAATATCTATTTAGGTCTTCTGCCCATTTTTCGATTGGGTTATTTTGTTGCAATGATAAATGGGAGTGTTTCCTTAATTTCTCTTTCAGATTTTCATCATTACTGTATAGGAATGCAAGAGATTTCTGTGCATTGATTTTGTATCCTGCTACTTTACTAAATTCATTGATTAGCTCTAGTAGTTTTCTGGTAGCATCTTTAGGATTCTCTATGTATAGTATCATGTCATCTGCAAACAGTGACAGTTTTACTTCTTCTCTTTCAATTTGGATGCCTTTTATTTCTTTTTCTTCTCTGATTGCTGTGGCTAAAACTTCCAAAACTATGTTGAATAATAGTGGGGAGAGTGGACATCCTTGTCTTGTTCCTGATCTTAGAGGAATTTGTCTCAGTGTTTCACCATTGAGAATGATGTTGGCTATGGGTTTGTCATATATGGCCATTATTATGTTCAGGTAGGTTCTCACTATGCCTATTTTCTGGAGAGATTTTATCATAAATGTGTGTTGAATTTTATTGAAAGCTTTTTCTGCATCTATTGAGATTATCATATGGTTTTTATCCTTCAATTTGATAATATGGTATATCACATTGAATGATTTGTGTATATTGAAAAATCCTTGCATTCCTGGGATAAACCCCCCTTGATCATGTTGCATGATCCTTTTAATGTGCTGTTGGATTCTGTTTGCTAGTATTTTGTTGAGGATTTTCTGGAGAGATTTTATCATAAATGTGTGTTGAATTTTATTGAAAGCTTTTTCTGCATCTATTGAGATTATCATATGGTTTTTATCCTTCAATTTGATAATATGGTATATCACATTGAATGATTTGTGTATATTGAAAAATCCTTGCATTCCTGGGATAAACCCCCCTTGATCATGTTGCATGATCCTTTTAATGTGCTGTTGGATTCTGTTTGCTAGTATTTTGTTGAGCATTTTTGCATGTATGTTCATCAGTGATATTGGCCTATAGTTTTCTTTCTTTGTGACATCTTTTTCTGGTTTTGGGATCAGGGTGATGGTGGCCTCATAGAATGAGTTTGGGAGTGTTCCTCCCTCTGCTATATTTTGGAAGAGTTTAAGAAGCATAGGTGTTAGCTCTTCTCTAAATGTTTGATAGAATTCGACTGAGAAGCCATCTGGACCTAGAACCAGCTTTTAGTTTTATTGATCTTTGCTATCATTTCCTCCATTTCTTTTTCATTTATTTCTGATCTAATCTTTATTAATCTTTCCATCTGCTAACTTTGGGGTTTATTTGTTCTTCTTTCTCTAACTGCTTTAGGAGTAAGGTTAGGTTGTTTTTCTTTCTTCTTGAAGTAGGATTGTATTGCCGTAAACTTCCCTCTTAGAACTGCTTTTGCTGCACTCCACAGGTTTTGGGTCGTCGTGGTATCATTGTCATTTGTTTCTATGTTTTTTTTAATTTCCTCTTGGATTTCTTCAGTGATCTTTTGGTTATTTGGTAGTGTATTGTTTAGCCTCCATGTGTTTGTATTTTTTACAGATTTTTTCCTTTAATTGATATCTAGTCTCATAGGGTTGTGGTCAGAAAACATACTTGATAAAATTTCAATATTCTTAAATTTATCAAGGCTTGATTTGTGACCCAAGATATGATGTATCCTGCAGAATGTTCCATGAGCACCTGAGAAGAAAGCGTATTCTGTGGTTTTTGGATGGAATGTCCTATAAATATTAATTAAGTCCATCTTGTTTAATGTATCATTTAAAGCTTGTGTTTCCTTATTTATTTTCATTTTGGATGATCTGTCCATTGGTGAAAGTGGGGTGTTAACGTCCCCTACTATAATTGTGTTACTGTCGATTTCCCCTTTTATGGCTGTTAGCATTTGCCTTATGTATTGAGGTGCTCCTATGTTGGGTGCATAAATATTTTCAATTGTTATATCTTCTTCTTGGATTGATCCTTTGATCATTACGTAGTGTCCTTCTTTGTCTCTTGTAATAGTCTTTATTTTAAAGTCTATTTTGTCTGATATGAGAATTGCTACTCCAGCTTTCTTCTGATTTCCATTTGCATGGAATATCTTTTTCCATCCCCTCACTTTCAGTCTGTATGTGTCCCTAGGTCTGAAGTGGGTCTCTTGTAGACAGCATATATATGGGTCTTGTTTTTGTATCCATTCAGCCAGTCTGTGTCTTTTGGTGGGAGCATTTAATCCATTTACATTTAAGGTAATTATCGATATGTATGGTCCTATTACCATTTACTGAATTGTTTCGGGTTGTTCTTGTAGGTCTTTTCCTTCTCTTGTGTTTCTTGCCTAGAGAAGTTCCTTTAGCATTTGTTGTAAAGCTGGTTTGGTGGTGCTGAACTCTCTCAGCTTTTGCTTGTCTGTAAAGGTTTTAATTTCTCCATCAAATCTGAATGAGATCCTTGCCGGGTAGAGTAATCTTGGTTGTAGGTTTTTTTCCTTCATCACTTTAAATATGTCCTGCAACTCCCTTCTGGCCTGTAGCATTTCTGCTGAAAGATCAGATGTTAACCTTATGGGGATTCCTTTGTGTGTTATTTGTTGTTTTTCCCTTGCTGCTTTTAATATGTTTTCTTTGTATTTAATTTTTGACAGTTTGATTATTATGTGTCTTGGCGTGTTTATCCTTGGGTTTATCCTGTATGGGACTCTCTGTGCTTCCTGGACTTGATTGACTATTTCCTTTCCTATATTAGGGAAGTTTTCAACTATAATCTCTTCAAATATTTTCTCAGTCCCTTTCTTTTTCTCTTCTTCTTCTGGGACCCCTATAATTCGAATGTTGGTGCATTTAATGTTGTCCCAGAGGTCTCTGAGACTGTCCTCAGTTCTTTTCATTCTTTTTTCTTTATTCTGCTCTGCAGTAGTTATTTCCACTATTTCTTAATGGTTTGGGTTTTTTTTTTTTTTTTTTTTTTTTGCGTACGCAGGCCTCTCACTGTTGTGGCCTCTCCGGCTGCAGAGCACAGGCTCCGGCCGCACAGGCTCAGTGGCCATGGCTCATGGGCCCAGCCGCTCCGCGGCATGTGGGATCTTCCCGGACCGGGACACGAACCCGTGTCCCCCGCATCGGCAGGCAGACTCTCAACCACTGCGCCACCAGGGAAGCCCTGTTTTGGGTTTGTTATTGTAGGTCTTTTCCTTCCCTTGTGTTTCCTGCCTAAAGAAGTTCCTTTAGCATTTGTTGTAAAGCTGGTTTGGTGGTGCTGAATTCTCTTAGCTTTTGCTTGTCTGTAAAGGTTTTACTTTTTTTACTTTTTTTAAATTTTTTTTTGGAATCTGAATGAGATCCTTGCTGGGTAGA
>NC_041215.1:83054224-83064845 GCF_002837175.3 Physeter macrocephalus
CCCATATTAGGGAAGTTTTCAACTATAATCTCTTTGAATATTTTCTCAGAACTTTTCTTTCTCCTCTTCTTCTTCTGGAACCCCTATAAATGTTGGTGCATTTAATGTTGTCCCAGAGGTCTCTGAGATTGTCCTCAATTGTTTTCATTCTTTTTTCTTCATTCTGCTCTGCAGTAGTTATTTCCACTATTTTATCTTCCAGGTCACTTATCTGTTTTTCTGCCTCAGTTATTCTGCTATTGATTCCTTCTAGAGAATTTTAAATTTCATTTATTGTGTTGTTCATCATTGTTTGTTTGCTCTTTAGGTTTCTCGGTCCCTGTTAAACATTTCTTGTATTTTCTCCATTCTATTTCCAAGATTTTGGATCATCTTTACTATCCTTACCCTGAATTCTTTTTCAGGTAGACTGCCTATTTCCCCTTCATTTGTTTGCTCTGGTGGGTTTTTACCTTGCTCCTTCATCTGCTGCATATTCCTGTCTTCTCATTTTGTTTAACCTACTGTGTTTGGGGTCTCCTTTTTGAAGGCTGCAGGTTCATAGTTCTGTTGTTTTTGGTGTCTGCCCCCAGTGGGGGAGGTTGGTTCAGTGGCTAGTGCAGGCTTCCTGGTGGAGAGGACTGGTGCCTGTGTTCTGGTGGATGAGGCTGGATCCTGTCTTTCTGGTGGGCAGGGCCATGTCTGGTGGTGTGTTTTGGGGTGTCTGTGAACTTAGTATGATTTTAGGCAGCCTCTCTGCTAATGGGTGTGGTTGTGTTCCTGTCTTGCTAGTTGTTTTTCATGGGGCATCCAGCACTGGAGCTTGCTGGCCCTTGGGTGGATCTGGGTCTTAGCTTTGAGACAGAGATCTCTGGGAGAGCTCATGCCAATTGACATTATGTGGGGACAGGAGGTCTCTGGTGGTCCAATGTCCTGAACTTGGCTCTCCCACCTCATAGGCTCAGGCCTGACACCAGGCCAGAGCACCAAGATCCTGTCAGCCACATGGCTCAGAAGAAAATGGAGGAAAAAGAGAAAAAAAAAATTTTTTTAATAATAATAAAGAAAGAAAAGAAAAAAATATATTAACATAGAAAAATAAAGAATAATAATAAAAAAAAGAAGAGAGCAACCAAACCAATAAACAAATCCACTAATGATAACAAGCGCTAAACACTAAACTAAGATAAACATAAAAATCATAAACAAATCAGTTGCAGACAGCAAATCCTAAGTCTACTGTTGCTCCCAAAGTCCACCACCACAATTTTGGGATGACTTTTTGTCTATTCAGGTATTCCACAGATGCAGGGTACATCAAGTTGATTATGGGGATTTAATCCGCTGCTCCTGAGGCTGCTGGGAGAGATTTCCCTTTCTCTTCTTTGTTCGCGCAGCTCCTGCGGTTCAGCTTTGGTTTTGGCCCCACTTCTGCATGTAGGTCGCCCTCAGGCATCTGTTCCCACCCAGACAGGATGGGGATAAAGCAGTGGCTGATTAGGGGGCTCTTCCTCATTCAGGACAGGGGGAGGGAGGAGTAAGGTAGTTACAATTGGAATGCAGGGCGAGCCTGCGGTGGCAGAGCCCAGCATGACATTGCAACAGCCTGGGGTACACCATGTGTTCTCCTGGGGAAGTTGTCCCTGGATCACAGGACCCTGGCAGTGGCGGGCTGCAAAGGCTTCTGGGGGGAGAGGGGGTGTGGCTAGTGACCTGTGCTTGCATGCAGAATTCTCGGTGGCTGCAGCAGCATTAGAGTTTCATGCCCATCTCTGGGGTCTGAGCTGGTAGCCACGGCTTGTGCCCATCTCTGAAGCTCGTTTAGGCGATGCTCTGAATCCCCTCTCCTCGTGCACCCTGAAAAATGTTCTTTTGCCTCTTAGGCAGATCCAGACTTTTTCCTGGACTCCCTCCCGTCTAGCTGTGGTGCAACAGCCCCCTTCAGGCTGTGTTCACACAGCCAACCCCAGTACTCTCCCTGGGATCTGACCTCCGAAGCCCGAGCCTCAGCTCCCAGCCCCCACCCACCCCGGTGGGTGAGCAGAGAAGCCTCTCAGGCTGGTGAGCGGTGATCGGCACCGATCCTCTGTGCGGGAATCTCTCCGCTTTGCCCTCTGCACCCCCGTTGCTGCGCTCTCCTCCATGGCTCCAAAGCTTCCCACCCACCGGTCCCTGTCAGTGAAGGAGCTTCCTAGTGTGTGGAAACTTCCTCCTTCACAGCTCCCTCCCAGAGGTGCAGGTTCCATCCTATTCTTTTGTCTCTGTTTTTCTTTATTTCTTTTGCCCTACCCAGGTAGGTGGGGATTTTCTTTCCTTTGGGGAAGTCTGAGGTCTTCTGCCAGTATTCAGCAGGTGTTCTGTAGGAGTTGTTCCACATGTCGATGTATTTTTGATGTATTTGTGGGGAGGAAGGTGATCTCCACATCTTACTCCTCCACCACCTTGAAGGTTCCCCCTCTGGTGCTTATTTTAATTGGCACCTACTCTAAAAGCTGATCTAGTCCACGTGGTTCTAAAGAAAACTGGAAAACTCTGAGACTCAAATGAAGAATGGAGACAAGAAAAGATCACATAAATAGAAAAAAAAAAAGCAGCTATAATTATTGTAACAAAAACACAATCCAGGTCTTCTACCACACATAAGAAGCTACTTTAAAGACTGCTCTTATTTACTGTAATGAATTAGTTACTTGAAAAATGAAACACAAATTCATGAGGGTTTTGTTAATTGATGGACTAAAGGAAACTTTTTCATATGTTATGCGTTTCTTAATTTTGTTTTATTTTGAAGACATGGCACCAGTGAGTTTATAGTTGAACCAGAAGACAGACAGAAAACTAAGAATTAATAGTATACCAGTTATAGCCATAAGATAAATAAGTTTGGTTATCAAGTCTGTGTAATATGATTGTTTCGGTCAAGTAAGTAAGGCAACTGGCATTGACAGCTTAGAAAGAGTGACCTTCCAGATCAAGAATTCTGAAGCTAATGATGGCCCATTATTAGGAGTACATGACAGAGTCAACCCCCAAAGTAAAACCAATTAATAAAATAAATTAGAAATATATCTTCTCTTTAATGCACTGGTACTCATATTTCCTTCTGTGAAATTCTGACTTCTACTTAGCCTATCAGTTACACCAAAATGACTATCTCTTGCTGTGTAATTGTTGCAGGGCTTAGGAAAAGAAATGATTTACATAAAAATTTGAAATTTGCCAATTGCTGAAAAAGATCTACTATAATTTGAGAGTATCTTAATACTCTGCTGATTTTAAATTGGTGCTGAATGGAAGAGCTAAAAATGATGCATAGCAAAAATGCATGAAATTGCTTGCTCATCTAAACAGTTTGTAACGGCAGAGCACATGAAAAGTTAAACAGTCCATATAAAAAATCTAGAACTAAAGTTTTTCTCATGAAATCAATAGCATATTGCTGAAGGTATGTATGACTGGCATAAGTACACTTTTTAGAAATTTAGATACAGTTGACATAACATTATATTAGCTTCAGGTGTACAACAGAATGATTCAATATTTATATATATTGCATGTACACTTTTTTAAAATTTGAGATATATATCATGTACAATATTATATGAGTTACAGGTGAACAACATAGTGATTCACAATTTTTAAAGGTTCTATTCCATTTATAGTTATTATAAAAATTGGCTATATTCCATGCTGTACAATATATCCTTGTAGCTTATTTATTTTATACATGATAGTTTGTACTTCTTAATCCCTTACCCCTATCTTGCCCCTCCCCGCCTTTCCTCTCCCGGCTAGTAACCACTGGTTTGTTCTTTATATCTGTGAGTCTGTTTCCTTTTTATTATATTCACTAGTTTGTTTTATTTTTTTAGATTTCACATATAAGTGATATCATACAGCATTTGTCTTTCTCTGTCTGACTTATTTCACTAAGCATAATACCCTCCAGGTCCATCTGTGTTACTGCAAATGGCAAAAGTTGCATGGACACTTTTAATTGAGCCAAAGTAAACCCAGAAAGAAGACAAACATAGTTTATACCAGTGCTTCCTTTGAGCATTTTCAAATTATGAGGTTTTATTTCTTATGCTTTTATTCTTGATTCTGCATTAATTTGCACCTACTTATATGTTTCAGTCCCCAATTAAATCAAAAGCTTCTTGGACTCAGTAATATACCTCCTAATTTTTAAGTCCCCCACAGTCATAATAACAATAATATAATAAAGGCTACCATTTGTTAAGTTCTTATTAGATGCTAGGTATTGTGATAAGTAGGTATCATTGCACATTGACCTCACCAAAAAATCTCATGAGATTAGTCCTAACGCCCTGTCTGTTAATAAAGAGGAAACAAAGGTAGAAGTTAATTTGCCAAGTTTACACAACTACTGAGTAGCAGAACCCAGTTTAGAATCCAAGAAACTTTATGCCAAATCCCCTGGCTTGCCTCGTAGAGTGGAGGTAGAGGCACGGTGGTTAATGGCACATCGCCTGAGGTCTCTCTGGCTCCCAAGCTGACTGGTTTTATGGTCTTGGTGTATTACTCAGGCATTCTGTGTCTCAATTTAGTTATTATACCACCCGGCAGTTCATAAAGTAGAAGTTCAAAAACTCTTACTAAGAACCTTCCAATTCCTCTCAGATATCTCCAAACAAATAAACCTTTTGTGAAACATTCTCCAGCTGCTTTAATAGGCAAGTAAATCAACTGGCTTTGATAGAACTGAAATAAGGTGGATATCTGATTTCCAGTAGTGGTCCTCAATGGCTTCTGACAGGTTACACTGTGCTGTGACTACTAGCATTTCAGGCTATTGTAGTTAAAATAGTGCTTGCTTTCTCCAACAAATCTACTACATGTCTACATGTCAAGCAGGGTTGGTAATTGAAATGAAGAGTGTAGATGAATAGTAAACCTTTTTGGGAAAATGATAATTTGGAGTACTACTGAATTTGAACATTACTAAACCTGATTGAAGGATTGCCATGGTTTACCTTCAGTTTTATTTAATTTAATCTGTGTGTGGCTTTCATTTACCAAATATCCATACCCTTCTGGGAGTACTGGGAAATCTGTGATTTGAGCTAAAATTACATAAATCAGGGAACATAGAAGCATAAGAGAGGTTCCTATAATTTTCTGGTGACTCATTTAAGCCAAAACAATCAATAAGGAATAATGTTCTCTTCTTACTTTCAAAGGCATTTGGGGCATTCAGCCAACATATACAGAGAAATTCATTAATCCCTTAATCAGTGGCATAGGAGGCAACACATTGTAGTAGAAAGAACTCTGAACTCAATGTTAAGAAATGTTGAGTTTAAACCAAGCTCTGCTACTAATCAGCTGTGTCTCACTAGGCAAATCACTTCTATCTGACTCAGTTTCCTGCTCTGTAAAGTAGGAGGATTTCTGTTCTTGAACTTTAAAGTTTTAAGAATTGGTACAGTGTAAAAACAAAAATATTTATCTAGGTGGGAACCCAGGAGTTTTATAAAATGCTACATGAAGAGCCAGAGTAAGGCCCAGGTGCTTATATTTGCCTCTTTAAAGTTGACACATCGAGACACTGCTTTGGGAAAGATCCCCGGTGTTCTCCTTACTTGCTGCAAGTAATAAATCCTTCCTTCTTCCACAAAAAAATAAAAAACAAAGTTGAGACATTATGTTGGAAAAAGGAGTAGTTACCCTAAAAAACATAAGCCAAAGTGATCTTAGACAAAAACCTTTTGCTCTAGTGCAAGTTTTCTCAAACAAGAGGCTGTCAGGGCTTCCCTGGTGGCACAGTGGTTGAGACTCCGCCTGCCGATGCAGGGGACACGGGTTCGTGCCCCGGTCCGGAAGGATCCCACGTGCCGCAGAGCGGCTGGGCCCATGAGCCATGGCCGCTGAGCCAGCACGTCCGGAGCCTGTGCTCCGCAACAGGAGAGGCCACAGCAGTGAGAGGCCCGCGTACCACACACACACACACACACACACACACACACAAAGAGGCTGTCAAACTAATTCAACTTTCAAGGAAAATATAAAAAGAGAAAAAGACACCCTGACTTTCAGTGTCCTTTTTTTTTTGGTCCAAAACTAGAGTAAGATTAACCCCACCCTGTTGCATGCAATTACAGACATGGAAAGGAATAAAAGATAATAGCACTGAACTATCATGTCCCTGGGAGTAAGAACACACCTGTTATCATCTTCCATGCTGAGATATTCAGGGAAGTGGGGTCCCAGCCCCTACCATCAGGCTAATACACTCTTGACTCCCTTCCCCTCTTCTCAGCTATGTCTTTCCCTCTTGCTGCAGTGTCAGCCTGGGGGAGCCATGTACCTGGACAGAGCAGAGGACAAGCAGGAGCACCTCTGGCGGTGGGATCAGAGCCTTTTCACAGCCCCATGGGCTTGCTCTGCCCACCACAGACCCTGTTTCATGAGTGGGATGGATGCTCTGTGTTCTCTCTTAGAACCATATGGAGAGTGTTAGGGGGGTGGTTCCAATCCCAACTTACTGCTTACCAGTTGTGTGTCTTACTCTCTGGGCTTGGTTTCCTCTTCCTAAAAATGGGGATTATAATACCTCACTAAATTACTCTACCATGCGTGCTACAGCTGCAGCAATTAATGAAGAAAAAAATGGAGACCTGATATAATATGGACACTTGAGAAATGTCTGAGCTGTGGGCCCATGTCTACACAATGTCTGGCAGCCTGGATTTGCCAGGAGTCCATTTACATTAGACACGGAGGAGTCTCCCTGGAAATAATTCCTCCTAAGGGAAGAGAAAGGCAGACCTATACGCTTAGCCCTGTAACAATGCCTCGATTGTCAGAGGGAAGGGAGTGACTAGTAGGATATCCTGTTTGTTGACATTCATAACTGTGGCTGACTTGGCCTCCAGATGCTTATGTTTGATTCCTAAAAACAAAGAAAGATACGAGTAGAAGCTGTAAAGAACTGGTTACATTTAATGGATGAAAGGTAATGGTGGTTTCCAGCCATGATGGAGTGTCCAGTAGGAGACAGCCCAGCTGTCAACATCTAAGGCATGCCGCCTTCATGAGGCTTAGACCAACAGATGCCCAGAAAATAAGGAAAATTATTTTATTTTAAGGAAAATAAAAAGAGTTGTTTATGAGTACATGGGTGTCACCCTGGGACTTCCCAGGGTTTATGAGTACAAACGTCACCCTGGGACTTCCCAGAAGTAGGTAGTAAGGTCTGAGAAACTCAAGACACTACAGTATCAAAGGTGGTTGAAAGGTAGAAAAATATAATGTTACTAAAACAGAAGCTCTCTTAATGACCTCCACTTAAGCAATCTGCGGTATAAATTGGTGACCTCTGTAAAACATAGCGACATATCTAAAGCATGCTGAAAGGTTTAGCTAGGATACCAATACTCCTGCATACACCTGGCCCTACTAGCTGTTTTTGCTTACCAAGTGTCAACTGTATTTGTTTCCAAGCCTCTTTAGGTCAGTTGTAGTTGTTCTTGTAAGTTCAGATATGTTTTTTTTTTATAAACCAAACAACATGAAAAAAAGAAAATCTTTTTTTTCCCTAGGAAAATTAAGTTGAAATCCAGAGAGTTTGATAAAATTGTGTCATCAAAAAGAAAAAACTCTCAAGTTAGATGTAGGTAAGACAATCATAAAAAGTTGAAGAAAAATAAAAAAAGCCTAGAATGATTCTAGATTTCTTTACAAATACCTTTTAACTCTAGCTCCATTGTAAATCAAACTAAATTATCAACCACAGATAATGCATTAGGGGTGTGGTTTATGTAAGGAAAACAAAGTGGTTCTCTAGTTAATGGACCCTCAATCAAAGAAAACACTTGCCTGACAATAAAAAATTGTCTGATGGATGTACATTAATATTTTAATTAAAATAACATGTTTAAGATGTATATGTATTGCTTTGAAATAATTTGCTATTTTAATGAATTTGGAGCCTACCTAACCAATTACCAGTCCTGATCATATCAGATAAGAAGCCTTCTTCTATATTATTGTGACCCTATTTCAACCTAACTTAGTATAGTCATATCTATCAGGTTTTACAGAGTACACAATAACCCTAAAATTACATCTATTTTACTCAAAAATACTTGATAAAATCAAGTATTTTCCCAAGCATTTGACTATCATGGAAAACTACTAATGGACACCTTACAGAATCACTATTCTGAGGAACATCATTAGTGAAATGTTTGTTTTTTGAACCACATCTTCCTCATCTCTAAGTGTAGGCAATGGTACATACCAAACTGCATAGTCATGTAAAATAAGGATGCTACAGACAAAGTTGTCTAATACAGTAAGCCACTCCACAAATGTTAGCTTCATGTCCCTGCATGTGTTATTTTTTTCTCTTCAGAAATAAATAGATGCTTTATTAAACTTCTAGATGAGTAGAAAATAGGCCATTGTCTCTATAAGAATGATTTTGTTAAGAGACAAATATTCTATGTGTGACTTTTGCATTAAAAATATGGTGACTATAGGAAATAGATGAAGATGTGGTACATATATACAATGGAATATTACTCAGCCATAAAAAAGAACAAAATAATACCATGTGCAGCAACATGGATGGACCTAGAGATTGCCATACTGAGTGAAGTAAGTCAGACACAGAAAGATATCCCTTATATGTGGAATCTAAAAAAAAAAAGGGTATAAATGAGCTTATTTACAAAACAGACATAGAGTCACAGATGTAGAAAACAAACTTATGGTTACCAGGGAATAAGGAGAGGGAGAGATAAATTGGGAGATAGGGACTGACATATACACACTACTATATATAAAATAGATAACTAATAAGAACCTGCTGTATAGCACAGGAAGCTCTACTGAATACTCTGTAGTGCCCTATAAGGGAAAAGAATGTAAAAACAAAAAAGAGTGGATATATGTATATGTATAACTGATTCTCTTTCCTGTATACCTGAAATTAACACAACATTGTAAATCAACTATACGCCAATAAAAATTTTTTTAAATTAAAAAAAAATGGTGTCTACTCTCTTAAGGAATTTTAAAAACAGAAGAAATTTCTCTGTTGTGTTTTAATTTTTGTCATTTACTATGTTTTAATTTTTTATGTTTTGCTTAATATTTTGTGTTATAGCAAAAAGAACCAAGCAATATTCTCCTACTATCTTTCCAATGGCTCTGAAACATTCCTCAGAATTAATGCTTTCTCCTCCATTGTAACAGTCCATCCAGTAAAAGCTGACCAGCTGTGTAAAATGAAAGTCAGTGAGAAGAGTGACTGCAAACATAACTTCCAGGGAGTTAAGTGTGAGAAGTCACTGGGTGCCACCACCACTGCCGCTCACCAAATCTTGTGAAGCAATGTTTTCTTGTCTCTTCTAAGTTCTGTGAGAATCTTGACTCTAAAGCTGTAACTAATGAAAGCAACCCATATCTGGGTCCATAAACAAACATTCACCGTGAGCCTTCAGGAATGTGAGAATGTCACCTATACCCAGACTGAGCCTTCGGGGGTTACCTCTCGATGCTTCTATGGCTCTACCTGACCCCGTGACTGGCACAAATAAGAAACTCTCAGATCCGCCCTGTGCAGCTTCTCGAAGAAAGTATTTGCTTCTACCGCAGAGAAGGAGTGCATGCTATCATCATCCACCTTGGAACTTCAGTGGTTTCCTTAAATTTAATATTGTGAGATGCCATAAACAAAATTCATCCATTCTGCTATTCCTTTCTAAACTGTGCAGATTTAAGCAACTCCCTCTCTACCTTTATATTTCCAGACTAAAGAGATGGACCAGCTTCCTGGGCATGCGACCTGTACAGTCACACAGTACCCTGTGCTTCAAAGTGTCCTGAGCTTGCTTTAATGCTCTCCTGTGACAGGCTTAAAATTCTTAATAATTTTTGAACAAGGAGCCCAGCATTTCCATTTTGCACTGGGTCCTACAAATTATGCAGTCAGCCTTGCCACAGAGTCTGAATTGTCTAGGTCTATTCTCATGTGAAAGCCCATTTTCTCTTCACTGTCTGTGCCTCTGCGATTAAGTCAAGAATTAATGTCCTTTTAAGTCAAAAGGACAATGGAACCAAGGTCCACAGACAGCAGCTGTGGAAAGCCTGTTCCCACAACTAGGGTATGGGCAATAAGAGATATACATTGATATTACAGCCTCTGAAACTTTCTTGGCATCTTCTGTAGCCCCCTTATTTTTTCCTTGCTCAAAACTAACCAGAATCTTCCAGGTGCATCAAGGTTACTTGTGTTATACATAAAAATGTATTGCTTCTGCTTGCAAAATTTCAGTACGATATCCCAACTAGATCGGCAAAAGAGGTTTGTCTACTAACTGCGCTCAAAGCGCCCTGCATACACGCTGAACTTTTTGGTGACTTCAGAGCTTGACTCAGTTATTTTGCACAGAGTTATTTTAAGTGGTCTTCAAAACCCATCATACAGTCTAAAACAACTGATAGCTTTAGTTTCTCTCTTATGTCAGAAAATACATAAGAATAACAATGTGAGCAATCCACTCTGCTTTAAGAAAGATAAGCAATTCACTAGAGATGTGGAATGCCGTTTTCCTAAAGCAGTATCTATATATATATATATATATATATATATATATATATATATATTTTT
>NC_041215.1:83065164-83066953 GCF_002837175.3 Physeter macrocephalus
TTTTTTTTGCGGTACGCGGGCCTCTCACCGTTGTGGCCTCTCACGTTGCAGAGCACAGGCTCTGGATGCACAGGCTCAGTGGCCATGGCTCACGGGCCTAGCCACTCCGCAGCATGTGGGATCTTCCTGGACCGGGGCACGAACCCGTGTCCCCTGCTTCAGCAGGCGGACTCTCAACCACTGAGCCACCAGGGAAGCCCCTAGCAGTATCAATTTTTGATGTGGTTATGAGGAAAAACTATGAGTCACAACACAGAATGAATGAAGTTCAGAGGAATACTGTGCCCAGGCCTAAATCTTCCTATCACACTAGAGGCAAGTTACAAATAAGAAAGGAAATGAAGGCCCATTTCCTCTGTAAAACAGAGGATATTTTTCTGTGAACTTCTTTACGCACAAACTGGGATTTATGCCATTTACACAGGGGGGAAATGGATCCACTAACTTATCCACTGGGGCCAAAATCCTAATAGTTATACTTATGCCTTGGCAAGGTTCTTCTTTATAGTTGATGAATTTCTCCACTTTGAGGGAGAGCAGTTTTCCTGGTTGGCAGGTCACAAACTGTTTATCTCCTTGAACAGTGTTATTTGTTTTGTGCATTCTCAGTGAGTCATTGCCCCTGGTCCTAAATTCCTTCCACCTGAGACTTGGGAGCATCTATCTAAATACCAGGAGTCCAATGGAATCCTCCAGCCTCACCCTATGCCAGAGAGATGGGGTGAATCAAAGACATATTCTGGTCAAGACTGAATGTAGTCAGATCACCATCACATCCTGGCAGCTAGAGAACCTTACATTTCCCAAAATCTACATTAAAAAACAAAACAAAGAATCCTCTCAACATCTCTGCAAGAACCAAGATGGTGGAGTAGAAGGATGTTCTCTCACTCCCTCTTGTGAGAACACAAGAATCACAACGAGCTGCTGGACAATCATCAACAGGAAGACACTGGAATTCACCAAAAAAGACCCCACATCCAAAGACAAAGGAGAAGACAAAATGAGATGGTAGGAGGGGCGCAATCACAGTAAAATCAAATCCCGTAACTGCTAGGTGGGTGACTCACAGACTGGAGAACACTTATACCAAAGAATTCCACCCACTGGAGTGAAGGTTCTGAGCCCCACGTCAGGCTTCCCAACCTGGGGGTCCGGAAACGGGTGGAGGAATTTGTAGAGAATCAGACTTTAAAGGCTAGTGGAATTTGATTGCAGGACTTCGACAGGACTGGGGGAAACAGAGACTCCACTCTTGGAGGGCACACACAAAGCAGTGTGCGCATCAGGACCAGGGGAAGGAGCAGCGACCCTATAGGAGACTGAACCAGACCTACCTGCTAGTGTTGGAGGGTCTCCTGCAGAGGCGGGGGATAGCTGTGGCTCACCATGGGGACAAGGACGCTGGCAGCAGAAGTTCTGGGAAGTAGTCCTTGGCGTGAGCCCTCCCAGAGTCTGACATTAGCCCCACCAAAGAGCCCAGGTAGCCTCCAGTGTTGGGTTGCCTCAGGCCAAACAATCAACAGGGAAGGAACCCAGCCCCACCCATCAACAGTCAAGCAGATTAAAGTTCTACTGACCTCTGCCCACCAGAGCAACAGTCAGCTCTACCTACCACCAGTCCCTCCCATCAGGAAGCTTGTACAAGCCTCTTAGATAGCCTTATCCACCAGGGGGCAGACAGCAGAAGCAAGAAGAACTATAATCCTGCAGCCTGTGGAACAAAAACCACATTCAAAGAAAGACAGACAAGATGAAAAGGCAGAGGGCTATGTACCAGATGAAGGAA
>NC_041215.1:83067604-83068178 GCF_002837175.3 Physeter macrocephalus
ATTCGATGGAGAAATCAAAAGCTTTACAGACAAGCAAAAGCTAAGAGAATTCAGCACCACCAAACCAGCTCTACAACAAATGCTAAACGAACTTCTCTAACTGGGAAACACAAGAGAAGAAAAGGACCTACATAAACAAACCCAAAATGATTAAGAAAATGGTCATAGGAACATACATATCGATAATTACCTTCAACATGAGTGGATTAAATGCTCCAACCAAAGACACAGGCTTGCTGAATGGATGCAAAAATAAGACCCATATATATGCTGTCTACAAGAGACCCACTTCAGACCTAGGGAAACATACAAACTGAAAGTGAGGGGATGGTAAAAGATATTCCATGCAAATATAAATCAAAAGAAAGCTGGAGTAGGAATCCTCATATCAGATAAAATAGACTTTAAAATAAAGAATGTTACAAGAGACAAGGAAGGACACTACATAATGATCAAGGGATCAATCCAAGAAGAAGATATAACAATTATAAATATATATGCACCCAACTTAGGAGCACCTCAATACATAAGGCAACTGCTAACAGCTATAAAAGAGGAAATCGACAGTACCACA
>NC_041215.1:83069252-83094524 GCF_002837175.3 Physeter macrocephalus
GTGATACACCATATTAACAAATTGAAGAATAAAAACCATATGATCATGTCAATAGATGCAGAAAAAGCTGTTGACAAAATTCAACACCATTTATGATAAAAACTCTCCAGAAAGTGGGCATTGAGGGAAACTACCTCAACATAATAAAGGCCATATATGACCTACCCACAGCAAACATCATTCTCAATGGTGAAAAACTGAAAGCATTTCCTCTAAGATCAGAAAAAAGACAATGGGGTCCACTCTCACCACTATTATTCAACATAGTTTTGAAAGTCCTAGCCACAGCAATCAGACAAGAAAAAGAAATAAAAGGAATACAAATTGGAAAAGAAGAAGTAAAACTGTCACTGTTTGCAGATGACGTGATACTATACATAGAGAATCCTTTAAAAGCCACCAGAAAACTACTAGATCTAATCAATGAATCTGGTAAAGTTGTAGCAACAGTAACATAGATCAATGGAACAAGATAGAAAGCTCAGAGATAAACGCACGCACCTATGGTCAACTAATCTATAACAAAGAAGGCAAGGATATACAATGGAGAAAAGACAGACTCTTCAATAAGTGGTGCTGGGAAAACTGGACAGCTACATGTAAAAGAATGAAATTAGAACACTCCCTAACACCATACACAAAAATAAACTCAAAATGGATTCGAGACCTAAATGTAGACTGGACACTATAAAACTCTTAGAGGAAAACATAGGAAGAACAGCCTTTGACATAAATCACAACAAGATCTTTTTTGATCCATCTCCTAGAGTAATGGAAATAAAAACAAATATAAACAAATAGGACCTAATGAAACTGAAAAGCTTTTGCACAGCAAAGGAAACCATAAACAAGACGTGGTGGGAATGTAAATTGATACAGCCACTATGGAGAACAGTATGGAGGTTCCTTAAAAAACTACAAATAGAACTACCATCCGACCCCACAATCCCACTACTGGGCATATACCCAGAGAAAACCATAATTCAAAAAGATACATGCACCCCAATGTTCACTGCAGCACTATTTACAATAGCCAGGTCATGGAAGCAACTTAAATGCCCATCGACAGACGAATGGATAAAGGAGTTGTGGTACACATATACAATGGAATATTACTCAGTCATAAAAAGGAACAAAATTGAGTCATTTGTTGAGACATGGATGGATCTAGAGACTGTCATACAGAGTGAAGTAAGTCAGTAAGACAAAAAAAAAAAAAAAACCAGTAAAACACCTTTGAGAATTCCCAGCTCATCACATCATCTGACCATGAGCCTTTTTTTTTTAACTTTTTATTTTATATTGGAGTACAGTTGATTAACAATGTTGTGTTAGAGATGAGCCTTTTTTTTTAACTTTTTATTTTATATTGGAGTACAGTTGATTAACAATGTTGTGTTAGAGATGAGCCTTTTTTTTTAACTTTTTATTTTATATTGGAGTACAGTTGATTAACAATGTTGTGTTAGAGATGAGCCTTTTTTTTTAACTTTTTATTTTATATTGGAGTACAGTTGATTAACAATGTTGTGTTAGAGATGAGCCTTTTTTTTTAACTTTTTATTTTATATTGGAGTACAGTTGATTAACAATGTTGTGTTAGAGATGAGCCTTTTTTTTTAACTTTTTATTTTATATTGGAGTATAGTTGATTAACAATGTTGTGTTAGTTTCAGGTGTACAGCAAAATGATTCAATTATACACATATATGTATCTATTCTTTTTTAAACTATTTTCCCATTTAGGTTATTACACAATATTGAGCAGAGTTCCCTGTGCTATACAGGAGGTCCTTGCTGGTTATCTTAGCCATGAGACTTTTATTCATATCCCAATATTTCCCATCAGTTACCTCAAATCCTTTAAGGAACCAAATGGAGAAAGAGGGAGGGGGGGGATGGAGAGAAAGAATTAACTGTATGATATTTTGATCCAAACTAAAACATACACTACTATAGTTTCAGGTTAAAAAATCTATATCTATATCTATATATCTATATATACCAAATAGTAAGCAAAACTGACCTTCTTTCTCTGGTGAACCTCACCCCAGCACCAATAGAAGTAGGTGGGGATGGGGTTGGAGTTAACCTAGCACAAAGTACAGATGGTTAGAAATCATGCACTCATCTCAGAAGGAAACATGAATTATTCCAATCAAATACTGCTTCGTCAATGAGAATCCATTTGTATCTTGAATTTTCTGCATCTCAGATATTGCGTTTCCACCTTTAATGTCACAATTGTGACACTCACTTACTTTTGTCTTTTAAATAATGTAGTTGATCAGTAAAAGAACTTATTCTTTTTACTTAAAAATTTTACAGCAGTAATTTTCAGTTACAAATTCCTGAGGGGATAGTTTGAAAAAATATTTAAAATATAATATTGGTTTATATTTGTAAATGGAAATATATGTACTGTTACCATAAAACAAACTGCAGAATATTTGGTCAGACAACATCTTCTGGGCCAGTCAAGACAGGACTCTTGTAAATGCTTATGAAGGCACAAGTTTTTAAATGCTGCAAAACAATCTATCTAAAGGAAAAGTATTATCTTCTTCCTGTAAGTTTCCTGAGTTGTTTTTTTTTAACTTGGTATATATTAGGGGCCACAGGGAAGGGAGAACACCTGGACCATAATAAAAATCTCTTATTCTCAGCTTCAGATCACACAGGAGACCTTAATTAAATTTCTAACTCTTCTCTAAATAACACATTTACTCTTATAGTAAAACTCATTTATAGTAATGCCTTTGGGGGTGTATCTGATAACCCCTTGGAGGCTTTCCAATTATAATAGACTAAACAATATTTTACTGCTTTTTTCCTAATTCTAAAATAACATGCCTAACATAATCTTAATAAAAATAGCAGAGTTAGAAATAGTAAGAAAAAAGCTAGAGCTCAATCTCATTTATAAAGTGCTAACTGAACCCAGCAATATAACAAAACAATAATACATTACCAAACAGGAGTCATCCCAGAAATAAAAGCAAGACAAACCCAAAGTTCAAAAGTTTCCAAACAATAAATAAATTAATAAAGTGGAAAGTAAAAATTTCCCAGAATTGGGAAGGGGATTAAGGTAGAACTAGATGCCAGGGTGTCTGCTGGCTTTAATTCTGTCAAAATGCCTGCATCAAAAACACTTGAATCAAAATGTTCTGTGTAGATAGGTGATAAAGAGAAATTACTAAAATATTCCTACCATTCATTCTATTTGCCTCTTCAATAAACATCTGTCTCTTACTTACTCTTAGCCCATTTCTACAAAAATTTTTGTTTTCTATGTTTCTTAAGAGTACATTCCATACAGAGTTTTATTCCAATGGTTCATTTTATTCTTAAATACATTGTGTTAACTATCAACAATCACCAGTAGGCAGTTAAATAGTTGTAGCTCTTTCAAGGTTCTTAAGCCAAGCAGACTACTGATTCACGTAACAGTTTTTGAAGATTCCTCGGTCTGACATGACACAAATGACAGATACCTTGACCTATCCAAATATCAGCTTAAGAGCATCAAAACTATGTCAGCCTAGAATCACAGCCTAGAGTCACACCTGATTCCAGCATGACGGAGACTATAACAGAACATGACAATAGGTACTTTACTTCAATATTGACCGCAGAACAGAGATTCTTTTTTAATCTCTTCTTTTCATTCTCAATCCTTGTGGCTGAAATATAGAGATGATTTTCCACAAACCCTTTTTATGGTGGAAGCAGAAACATGGTAGGCTCCAACATTTGTGGGAGAGATATTACACCACTGACTTGCTAATTGCTGCTGGGGACACTCCTTAACCAGGATTTCCTACCCGTAAAATGGGGCTACTCTATGTGGTATGGCCCACAAAGGAACCACAGAGATGAATGGGACCACCACTCTTGTCTGACCCTCTGCCCATAGGCAGCCAAACATCTGCATGGTATAGAGTAAGGTCCAGAAACACTGGAGTTTAAAGACAGATTCAACTCTCAGCTCTGTCGTTTTCAATTGTGTAACATGGAGCAAATCACTTAAAATCTCTGAACCTCTTTTTTATAAGCTGTAAAATAAGACTTTGAACAAAAACAACTTCAGAGGTATCTTTACTTTCTATGATTTTCATACATTCAGAGCAGATGTTTCTTAACAATTTTCCATTGAGGATGTATCAGGGAAGATTCTTATGTCACCTTTATCTCTTTAACAAGCTCATTGTACATTGCACGTGAAAAACTGATTTCACTGTTATGATCTTCCCTTTCCTACTGATCAGTAAACTGTACATTCTGGCATATGAAATGGCATCATTGCTACAATTAACTCAATTGTGCTCTTTGCTTGCAGCTCTCCTCTTTCTAAGTAGTGGAATAGTCAATGCACTGTTTACAAAAAATGACAAGCCAGGCAGAAGGAGAGGAAAGAACACTGATCTCCCAATTCCACTATTAACTTCTTGCTAGACAAGATGGACTACAGTTACCTCAACTATAATAAAAAATTTCACAGTTATCTTACCTAAGAATACTGACAGAATCATATGAGTTAATATATGGGTGAAGATTAAAGTTTTTATAAATGTAAATTTTGATGTTATTATAAAGATTGATGCTTCTAATAGCTTTAAGATAGTCAATGCAACAAGCTGTATACCTGGCATGTATTCTACCATCTTCCAGTTGACTGTCTTTCTAAATATAGCGCTAGACCCACAGGTCTATCTGTTGGATAAGCTCTCTGCCTTTAGTGCCCATAACAAGTGCAGTACAAACACTTTACATCATTGAACTATAAAGGGCAGAGAGCATTATTCCGAAGTATTTTTCTGGGAATAATTGTGAAGGATCATCTTCCAGTTGAATGGCTGTGACCTTGTACTTCCAGCACCAATAGAACTGTGTTTTATATACTGGTCCTAGTGAAGATGTAATTTCAAGAAGGAGAATGACATTACTTTGTGCATGGCAGGGGGAACAATAACACTTGCTTAGCCCAATGATCTGTGCATAATCTTCCCCCTGGCAACAAATTGAAGACAAGAAAAGAAGAAGCAGTTTGGTTTCCAGTTTTCTTTTACTTAAGAAATTCATGCTACAGACCAGAAGTTTGCCATGATTTGTACAGTTTTGTTGTTCATAACTGGATAGGTCTTTAGTGTGTAAAACAATGGAAACATCCATGGCAACAAGTCATAATAAGCATTGGGATCAAATCTTCAAACAACTGGCATTTGGATCTAGAGCAAAATGAGTTTATTTTCAGTCTCAAAAAGATAATTTCTGTCACCCTGTCTCAGAGGTTAAGAGAATATGAACTGCAAAACTCCCATCATGTCCCATCACTATCATAACTATGAGGGTATCATGTCAAACTACTAAGTTGAGATTTTAAAATAAATTTAGAGTTAAAAATTGAAAAGGAGCAATGGACACTTAAAGGTTCATCAAGGACTATGATCCTCTGTCTTCGTGACGGGAGAATAATTCAAGGCTTATTCTGAAGCCTCATCCTGTGTTGGACAAAATACCTAAAACAAATTTCAGTTATATGAAACCAAAAATACCACTGAGAAAATATGACAAACAAAATTGATGTCAGTATTAAAGGATTCATAAAATTACTCAAAAACACTTTTTTTTTAAGAGATGGAAAGAAAACAGATAGGGATAGGTTTTTGGAAATGAGGTTTACCAAATCACCAAGCACTGAAGATGGAGTTAGACTTCTCAGATGCTATGGGGGATATAATTACTTAGTGCTATTAAACACTGGGTGGCACCTTTAAAGAAAAGGTATTGATTTCCCAGTCATTTATTATATGCTATAGACAGTAAGTCTTCCAAAACACTAAACACACTTTTCAGACGGACAAAGCATGTTTTGGCTGTCTGATGGTATCAATTAATTCTAGTGAGTAATCAATAATCATTTTAAATCCTCTCCAGTAAGAAAGTTTCATTATTGCATTTTAGTTCATTTAAACCCCTTTTCAAGAACTGTGTCTAATAGACCTTCGGAGCACCTCTGGCAGCTCTAACTTACATAACCTCATTTTTCAAAACTGTTCATTACTTCCTCCTCCTCTTAACATGCTCTCACTCCGGCTCAGGGCCTCCCCGGGGGTACTTTGCTGCCTGCTTTGGTAATAAAGTAGTGCTTACCTTTGAGACTTTTTCTCATTTCTAAATGGAGTGTGCACAATATAAAGGGGGTGGGGGAAATGCTCCTTAACGTTGTTGATTGGCAATGGAATTAGAATCTGCCAGTGAAAATAGCCTGTAATCTTAACTAGCCAGGATATTATCCAGGGCGCATGTGGGAGAAATAAAAGGAAATAATGGAAAATGACAAAAAGAAATGGTTTTATTTCTACCTTCAATACAGAAAAGAAGAAAAGGAAAAAATAAATATCCAAGTATATTTTAAAAATCAAAATACACTGTTAAAAATTACGAAGTCACCTTATATTCCATGTGAAATTCTCCAACAAAGAATATAACATAGCTTCTTTTAAACAGCATACTCCATAATTTTGCTAAACATAGGAAAAAAAACCCTCTAAGTAGGCTGCAGGGTAATTTACACTGGAACACCTCACTTCTCTGCTCATTGAAACTGAACACTACTGTATTTACAAATTCTGGCTTGAAGCACAACTTTTTAAAGCATGAGAAACTGATCCTCAGCTCCTTTTCATTCTCAGAAGAGAAAAATATACATTAAAAAACCATAAATTTAAAATGTTTTGCTATTTGTCAGTGAAAACACAAAAAAGGAATAAAAGGAAAATATTAAATTATCTACCTCAGAGTTGAATGTGTTCAAAGCCATCATTTTTAAAAAATAATTCCTAACTCTTAGCCTGTTGGTTTTCTATGTTTCTTACAGACATAAAGCTCAAACTTGGTTACAGATATTCATGAAAAGCTGAAATGCCACAAGACATTTCATGAAATTTAGAAATAATGTTTTACTCAATAATACATTCTCCCCCAAATTTATAAAATATGCAGAATCTCAAATTTTATTTAACCACCTCTACACATGCATCAGGCACAACATGATCTATGTGTCCATGAGTCCCTGAAGTGAAGATGACACAATAGGAAAATAATAAACATCCACCAAGAATCCCCACATGCCATGTGGATGTGGACACAAGCCAAGTGATCCTGGACACATTATTCAAATCTCTCATAATCAGTTTTCCCATCCATAAAATGACAGTAATAATAATTACCCACAGGGTTGTTGTGGATTAAATGAGATAATGAATGCAAAACACATATCACAGAGTAGGCACTTAATAAATGGTTTCTGTCATTTTCTCATTTTCTTATTTAAGAAGAAAACCAAACACTGAGAGATACTCCACACTCTTCTGAGGTTTGTAATTTGCTTTAAGTTCTTTAGCAAAGATAATGTGAAATTATGTGTGCATGTGGAGGGGGCTAGGTTTAATACGCTATGGAGGAGAAGACAGTTGCCCTTTCAAGAATTTACAATCTGATAATCAGAAAACATTCTCAAATGTGGTTATTACAAGTGCTCCAGAGATCTTTACCTGCCATCAATAGCATAGGGCTTTTGCCAATGTTAGAAATGGACTTTCTTGGTGAAATTAGTAGCTTGTTAATCAGCACAATGGATGTTAGATATGGACTCTACTGAAATAGTGGTATTCAAGATATGTATACTGGTAATAATACTCTAGAGACACCCCCAACCCTTGTATTAATAAGGTGTAAAAATCTAGCAAGTTCCAAACATGTATCCATAGGGATAGACTCTGAGGCTGTCCAATCCTGCCATTGGCTCAAAGGATCTGGTTGCCTGATACCCACCACAAGAGCAACCAGATTCTGCTTCTGAAATATTGCCAGGGGTATTCAGATCACCTAAAACAAAGAGAGTTGGACTTCATGAAACTTACTGAATAGAGTGTCTGAACTATTTGACCCGACTTATCAATAAATTTTGGTTTAGATAAATGTATTTTATGTAGCAGATAATGAGACCTGTCTGAGACCTGCTTTCATTAAAAACAAGTAGCAAAGTTGTAGGAAAGCAATCAGCTCCTATCGACTTCAAACTTTCGGGCAGCTATTATGATGTACTTAAGAGCTATTACGAATAAACTAGTAGTTGTGTGTGACCATACTGGCTTAGGTCAGTTTGCGTCATGATAGTCTATTTTCTAGGCAAAAAATTATGTTAACTTAGACCTATGGTTAATTAATTCCTTGTGAAATGCATGCACATACAGAATAAATCAAAGAAGTGGAAATAAAGTGAAATCAGAAATCAAAGGAATGCAATTTTTAAAAATTATAATATTGAAGCTAGTAAAGGCTCAGTGAGTTGATATACAGCTATTGGCATTATGAAGTAATACAATTTTATGGAAAGAAAATCGGTGAAATTTATCAAGAGCCTTAAAAAAAAGTTCCACCAATAAGCACATGAAAAGATGCTCAACATCATTAGCTATCAGGATAAGGTACATCAAAACCACAATGAAATACTATTTCATTCCCACTGAAATGACTATAATCAAAAAGACAGATAATAAGTATTGGCAAGGATGTGGAGAAATTGGAATACTCACACAAAGCCGATGGAAAGGGAAAATAGTGCAGCCATTTTGGAAAAGAGTATGGTAATTCCTCAAAAGGTTAAACATTAGAGTTACCATATGGCCCAGCAATTTTACTCCTAGGTTTGTCTCCAAGAAAAATGAAAACATATGTTCACACAAAAACTTATATGTGAATGTACACAGCAGCATTATTCATAATAGTCAAGAAGTAGAAACAACCCAAATGTTCATCAACTGATTAATAGATAAATAAAATGTGGTATGTGGTATGTTCATACAATAGAATATTATTTGGCCACAAAAAGAAATGAAGTAGTACAGATACATGCTACAACATGGATGAATCTTGAAATCATTATGCTAAGTGAACGAAGCCAGTCATAACGGCACATACTGTGTGATTCAATTTATATGAATTGTCCAAAATAGGCAAATCCATAGACACAGAAAGTAGATTGTCAGTTGTCTAAGACAGAGAGCCGGGAGCAAATGGAGAGTGACTTCTAATGGGCATGGGATTTCTTTTGGGGTGATGAAAACGCTCTAAAATTGAGTGTGGTTAAAAAAAAAAAAAAGAAAGAAAGAAAAGAAAAAAAAATTGAGTGTGGTGATGGTTACAGATCTCTGCAAATATACTAAAACCATTGGAATGTGCACTTTAAATGGGTGAATTGAATGGTATGTGAATTATATCTCAATAAGGTGGTTATTAAAAATTAACGTTCAAAGGAAACAAAGGCAGAAAACATATGGGACCTAATTAAAACGTAAAAGCTTTTGCACAGCAAAGACAACCATCAACAAAATGAAAAGACAACCTACTAAATGGGAGGAAATATTTGCAACTGATATGATTGATAAGGGGTTAATATCCAAAATATATAAACAGCTCACACAACTCAATATCAAAAAAACAAACAACCTTGATAAGGGGTTAATATCCAAAATATATAAACAGCTCACACAACCCAATATCAAAAAAACAAACAACCTGATTTAAAAATGGGTAGAAGACCTGAATAGACATTTTTCCAAAGAAGACATACAGATGGCCAACAGCACATGAAAAAATGCTCAACATCATTCATTAATCATCAGAGAAATTCAAACCAAAACCACAATGAGATATTACCTCACACCTGTCAGAATGGCTATCATCAAAATAACCACAAATAGCAAATGTTGGTGAGGATGTGCAGAAAAGGTAAGCCTAGTACACTCATTTTTGGTGAAACTATAAATTGGTACAGCCACTGTGGAAAACAGCATGGAGGTTCTTCAAAAAACTATAGAACTACCACATGATCCATCAATTCCACTGCTGGGTATACATCGAAAAAATGAAAACACTAAATCAAAAAGATACATGCAGCCCAATGTTCACAGCAGCATTATTTACAATAGCCAAGATATGGAAGCAACCTAAGTGTCCATCAACAGTTAAATGGATAAAGAAGATGTGGTATATTAGCTGTAAAAAAGAATGAAATTCTGCCATTTGCAACTATGTGGAAGGACCTAGAGGGAATTATTCTTAGTGAAATAAGTCACACAGAGAAATACAAATACTCTATGTTATCACTTACATGTGAAATCTAAAAAAATAAAACAAATGAATGTATATAACAAAACAGAAACAGACTCACAGATATTGAGAATAAACTAGTGGTTACCAGTGGGAAGAGGAAAGGAGAAGTGGCATGATAGTGATGTGGGATTAAGAGATACAAACTGCCATTACAAAATAAATAAGCAACCATTATAAAATAAATAAACAACAAGGATATATTATACAGCACAGGGAAATATAGCCATTATTTTTGTAATAGCTTTAAATAGAGTGTAATCTATAAAAATATGGAATTACTATAATGTACACCTAAAACTAACATATTATAGATCAAATATGCTTCAAGTTTAAAAAAGACATCGCAAACTCAAAAGAAGACAAAAAACCTCCTTGAACCAATAATCCTAAGTATCAGTTTGAACCATAGGAAATTGTAAATATTTTTGATGTACAAAAGAGAAACAATGTAGCTATTCTAAAATGAAGTCCTAGATTTATTTATAAAGAAGTTCATAATTATAATTTTATTATAACATGATTTGGGAAAAAACCTAAATGCTGAGGGATAGAATGATTAAACAAACTATTCTATAATTACATGAGAGAATATAATGCACTCATATGAATTATGCCCTTGAAGAATTTTTTTGTTTGTTTTTCTTTTTTTTGTTTTATTTTATTTTTTTCAACATCTTTATTGCAGTATAATTCCTTTACAACACTGTGTTAGGTTCTGCTGTATAACAAAGTGAATCAGCTTTACATATATATATATATATATATATATATATATATAAATATCTCCCCATATCCCTTCCCACTTGCATCTCCCTCCCACCCTCCCTATCCCACCATTCTAGGTGGACACAAAGCACCGAGTTGATCTCCCTGTGCTAGGCGGCTGCTTCCCACCAGCCATCCATTCTACTTTTGGTAGTGTATATATGTCCGTGCCACTCTCTCACCTGGTCCCAGCCCACCTGTCCCTCTCCCCATATCCTCAAGTCCATACTCTACGTCTGTGTCTTTATTTCTGTCCTGCGCCTAGGTTATTCAGAAACATTTTTTTTCTAAGATTCCATATACATGTGTTAGCATACGGTATTTGTTTTTCTCTTTCTGACTTACTATACTCTGTATGACACACTCTAGGTCCATCCACCTCACTACAAAAAATTCACTTTCGTTTCTTTTTATGGCTGAGTAATATTCCATTGTATGTATGTGCCACACCTTCTTTATCCATTCATCTGTCAATGGACACTTAGGTTGCTTCCATGTCCTGGCAATTGTAAATAGTGCTGCAATGAACATTGTGGTAGAGGACTCTTTTTGAATTAGGGTTTTCTCAGGGTATGTGCCCAGTAGTGGGATTGCTGGGTCATATGGTAGTTTTATTTTCAGTTTTTTAAGGAAACTCCATACTGTTCTCCATAGTGGCTGTATCAATTTACATTCCCACCAACAGTGCAAGAGGATTCCCTTTTCTCCACACGCTCTCCAGCATTTATTGTTTGTAGATTTTTTGATGATGGCCATTCTGACTGCTGTGAGGTGATACCTCACTGTAGTTTTGATTTGCATTTCTCTAATGATTACTGA
The DNA here is from genome assembly GCF_002837175.3 of Physeter macrocephalus. Classification (NCBI taxonomy): domain Eukaryota; kingdom Metazoa; phylum Chordata; class Mammalia; order Artiodactyla; family Physeteridae; genus Physeter; species Physeter macrocephalus. The sequence continues at coordinate 83,081,019 of NC_041215.1, forward strand.
TGTTGAGCATTTTTTAATATGTTTGTTGGCAATCTGTATATCTTCTTTGGAGAAATATCTATTTAGCTCTTCTGTCCATTTTTGGATGGGGTTGTTTGTTTTTTTGATATTGTACTGCATGAGCTGCTAGTATATTTTGGAGATTAATCCTTGGTAAGCTGCTTTGTTTGCAAATATTTTCTCCCATTCTGAGGGTTGTCTTTTCATCTTGTTTATGGTTTCCTTTGCTGTGCAAAAGCTTTTCAGTTTCATTAGGTCTCATGTGTTTATTTTTATTTTTATTTCCATTTCTCTACGAGGTGGGTCAAAAAGGATCTTGCTGTGGTTTAAGGCATAGAGTGTTCTGCTTATGTTTCCTTCGAAGAGCTTTATAGTGTCTGGCCTTACATTTAGGTCTTTAATCCATTTTGAGTTTATTCTTGTATATGTTGTTAGGGAGTGATCTAATTTCATTCTTTTCCATGTAGCTGTCTGGTTTTCCCAGCACCACTTACTGAAGAGTCTGTCTTCTTGCCTCATTTATCAAAGATAAGGTGACCATATGTGTCTGGGTTTATCTCTGGGCTTTCTCTCCTGTTCCATTGATCTATATTTCTGGTTTTTTTGCCAGCACCATACTGTCTTGATTACTGTAGGTTTGTAGTATAGTCTGGATTCAGGGAGCCTGATTGCTCCAGCTCCATGTTTCTTTCTCAAGATTGCTTTGGCGATTCAGGGTCTTTTCAGTTTCATACAAATTGTGAAATTTTTTGTTCTCCTTCTGTGAAAACTGCCATTGGTAGTTTGATAGGGGTTGCACTGAATCTGTAGATTGCTTTGGGTAGTAGAGTCATTTCCAAAATGTTGATTCTTCCAATCCAAGAACATGGTATATCTCTCCATCTGTTTGGATCATCTTTAATTTCTTTCATCAGTGTCATAGTTTTCTACATACAGGTCTTTCGTCTCCTTAGGTAGGTTTATTTCTAGGTATTTTATTCTTTGTGTTGCAATGGTAAATGGGAGTGTTTCCTTAATTTCTCTTTCAGATTTTTCATCATTAGTGTATAGGAATGCAAAAGATTTCTGTGCTTGATTTTGTATCCTGCTACTTTACCAAATTCATTGATTAGCTCTAGTAGTTTTCTGGTAGCATCTTTAGGATTCTCTATGTATAGTATCATGTCATCTGCAAACAGTGACAGTTTTTCTTCTTCTTTTCCGATTTGGATTCATTTCTTTTTCTTCTCTGATTGCTGTGGCTAAAACTTCCAAAACTATGTTGAATAATAGTGGGATAGTGGGCAACCTTGTCTTGTTCCTGATCTTAGAGGAAATGGTTCCAGTTTTACACCATTGAGAATGATTTAGGCTGTGGGTCTGTCATATATGGCCTTTATTATCTTGAGGTAAGTTCCCTCTATGCCTACTTTCTGGGAGGTTTTTATCATAAATGGGTGTAGAATTTTGTCAAAAGCTTTTTCTGCATCTATTGAGATGATCATATGGTTTTTCTCCTTCAATTTGTTAATATGGTGTATCCCATTGACTGATTTGCATATATTGAAGAATCCTTGCATTCCTGAGATCAACCCCACTTGATCGTGGTGTATGATCCTTTTAATGTGCTGCTGGATTCTGTTTGCTAGTATTCTGCTGAGTACTTTTGCATCCATGTTCATCAGTGATATTGGCCTGTAGTTTTCTTTCTTTGTGACATCTTTGTCTGGTTTTGGTATCAGGGTGATGGTGGCCTCGTAGAATGAGTTTGGGGTATTCCTCCCTCTGCTATATTTTGGAAGAGTTTGAGAAGGATAGGTGTTAGCTCTTCTCTAAATGTTTTATCAAATTCACCTGTGAAGCCATCTGATCCTAGACTTCTGTTTTTGGAAAATTTTTAATTCAAGTCTCAATTTCAGTGCTTGTGATTGGTCTGTTTTTATTTTCTATTTCTTCCTGATTCAGTCTTGGAAGGTTGTGCTTTTCTAAGAATTTGTCCATTTCTTCCAGGTTCTCCATTTAACTGGCATATAGTTGCTTGTAGAAATTTCTCATGATCCTTTGTATTTCTGCAATGTCAGTTATTTCTTCTCCTTTTTCATTTCTAATTCTGCTGATTTGACTTTCCTCCCTTTTTGTCTTGATGAGTCTGGCTAATGGTTTATCAATTGTGTTTATCTTCTCAAAGAACCAGCTGTTAGTTTTATTGATCTTTGCTATCATTTCCTGCATTTATTTTTCATTTATTTCTGATCTCATCTTTATGATTTCTTTCCTTCTGCTAACTTTGCGGGGTTTTTGTTCTTCTTTAATTGCTTTAGGTGTACAGTTTGGTAATTTATTTGAGATTTTTCTTGTTTAAAGTAGGATTGTATTGCTATAAACTTCCCTCTTAGAACTGCTTTTGCTACATACCATAGGTTCTGTATCATTGTGTTTTCATTGTTATTTGTTTCTAGGTATCTTTTAATTTCCTCTTGGATTTCTCCAGTGAACTCTTGGTTATTTAGTAGTTGTTTAGACTCCTTGTATTTGTATATTTTACAGATTTTTTCCTGTAATTGATATCTATTCTCATGGTGTGTGGTCAGAAAAGATACTTGATATGATTTCAAATTTCTTAAATTTACCAAGGCTTGATTTGTGACCCAAGATATGATCTATCCTGGAGAATATTCCATGAGCATTTAAGAAGAAAGTGTATTCAGTTGTTTTTGGATGGAATGTCATATAAATATCAATTAAGTCCATCTTGTTTAATTTATCATTTAAAGTTTGTGTTTCCTTATTTATTTTCATTTTGGATGATCTGTTCATTGGTGAAAGTGGGGTGTGAAAGTCCCCTACTATGATTGTGTTACTGTCAATTTCCCCTTTTATGGCTGTTAGCATTTGCCTTATGTATTGAGGTGCTCCTATGTTCGGTGCATAAATATTTTAAATTGTTAAATCTTCTTCTTGGATTGGCCCCTTGATCATTATGTAGTGTCCTTCTTTGTCTCTGGTAATAGTCTTTATTTTAAAGTCTATTTTGTCTGATATGAGAATTGCTACTCTAGCTTTTGTTTGATTTCCATTAGCATGGAATATCTTTTTCCATCCCCTCACTTTCAGTCTGCATGTATCCCTAGGTCTGAAGTGGGTCTCTTGTAGACAGCATATATACAGGTCTTGTTTTTGTATCCATTAAGCCAGTCTGTGTCTTTTGGTTGGAGCATTTAATTCATTTACATTTAAGGTAATTATCAATATGTATGTTCCTATTACCATTTTCTTAATTGTTTTGGGTTTGTTATTGTATGTCTTATCCTTCTCTTGTGTTTCCTGTCTAGAGAAGTTCCTTTAGCATTTGTTGTAAACCTGGTTTGGTGGTGCTGAATTCTCTTAGCTTTTGCTTGTCTGTAAAGGTTTTAATTTCTCCATCAAATCTGAATGAGATCCTTGCTTGGTAGAGCAATCTTGGTTGTAGGTTTTTCCCTTTCATCACTTTCAGTATGTCCTGCCACTCCCTCTGGCTTCCAGTGTTTCTGCTGAAAGATCTGCTGTTAACCTTATGGGGATTCCCTTGTATGTTATTTGTTGCTTTTTCTTTGCTGCTTTTAATATTTTGTCTTTTTATTTAATTTTTGATAGTTTGATTAATATGTGCCTTGGTGTGTTTCTCCTTGGATTTATCCTGTATGGGATTCAGTGTGCTTCTTGGACTTAAGTATTTCCTTTCTCATATTATGGAATTTTTCAACTATAATCTCTTTAAATATTTTCTCAGTCCCTTTCTTTTTCTCTTCTCCTTTTGGGACCCCTATAATTCGAATTTGGTGTGTTTAATATTGTCCCAGAGGTCTCTGAGACTGTCCTGAATTCTTTTCATTCATTTTTCTTTATTCTGCTCTGCAGTAGTTATTTCCACTATTTTATCTTCCAGGTCACTTATCCGTTCTTCTGACTCAAGTTATTCTGCTACTGATTCCTTCTAGAGATTTTTAATTTCATTTATTATGTTGTTCATCATTGTTTGTTTCCTCTTTAGTTCTTCTAGGTCCCTGTTAAACGTTTCTTGTATTTTCTCTATTCTATTTCCAAGATTTTGGATCATCTCTACTATCCTTACTCTGAATTCTTTTTCAGGTCGACTACCTATTTCCTCTTTGTTTGTTTGCTCTGGTGGGTTTTTACCTTTCTCCTTCATCTGCATATTTCTGTCTTCTGTCTTCTCATTTTGCTTAACTTACTGTGTTTGGGGTCTCCTTTTCGCAGGCTGCAGGTTCGTAGTTCCCGTTGTTTTTGGTGTCTGCCCCCAGTGGGTACGGTTGATTCACTGGGTTGTGTAGGATTCCTGGTGGAGGGGACTGGTGCCTGTGTTCTGGTGGGTGGGGCTGGATCTTGTCTTTCTGGTGGGCAGGACTGCATCCGGTGGTGTGTTTTGGGGTGTCTGTGAGCTTATTAGGATTTTAGGCAGCCTCTCTGTTAATGGGTGTGGTTGTGTTCCTGTCCTGTTAGTTGTTTGGCAATGGGGTGTCCAGCCCTGGATCTTGCTGATCATTGAGTGGAGCTGGGTCTTAGCATTGATACAGAGATTTCTGGGAGAGCTCTCACCAACTGATATTACGTGGGGCCATGAGGTCTCTGGTGGTCCAATGTCCTGAACTCGGCTTCCCACCTCAAAGGCTCAGGCCTGACATCCGGCAGGAGCATCAAGACCCTCCTGTGGGTTGTCAGCGAGCTGGGAGACAGTGGTCATCTGAGTGTATTCAAACCAGAAACCAGACTTTTTTCGTCCTTTGTGCTTAGTCTAGTTTCACTTGCTCGTAGGGTACCACATGTGGAGCTGGTACCTCCACAGGTACCTGCACCAGGCACTTCAGACAAGAGTTCCTAGTGTGAAATGGCTGTGCCGGCACCTCAGCTTAGGCCACTGCATATGACTCTTGGATTGTTTTTAATTTGTAAAGTGTAAGGAGATGGTTGGATCTTCTTCCCACTGATCCTCACTCACTTCCTTAGGGTTGGATGTGTGTGTGGCTACGGGAAAGTCTGACATGCTCGGGCTCTTTGGCTTTTCTGGATTCCTCTTGGCAGCCACACTTGGATTCCACAGGTCCGGACTACTGGTTTATTATCAAGGGTACAACCCAGGAACCCAGTTAGCCAAACAGCAGAGATGCACAGGGCAAGGTGTGTGAAGCTTCCATGCTCTTTCCAGGATGCAAACCTCCCAGTACCTCCACATATTCAACCCAGCTGCTCACCAAGACCCCGTCTTATAGGGCTTTCAAGGGCGGTCTCCTTAAATAAGCCCATAAACAGGTAAGCATTGGCCACAGCTCTGAAGAACTGTTTAAAGCATGATAAAATACTATGTATACTACATGATGCAAATCTGGAAATGTACCTTTATTTATAAGTAAAAATAAATATAAGGAAATACATCAAGAATATTAACAATATTCTCTTTGTAAATTAGGATTATAGGTATTTTATGTTTTCCTTTTTCTACTTTAAAAATACTCTATAATAAGCTTGTATTACTTTTACAATTAGGAAATAATCTTATCACTTAAGGAAAGGAAAATAAACCAAGAAAGACAGATATGCCGAGTTCAAAGATAGCCACTTGGAATTCTATTAAATTCCACTTTTAATCAAAGAAGAATCTGACTTAAGTTTTCAAAATTCCAATTCAAGTATTTCAGCATTCTAAGGTGAAAAGAAGCAACCTTGCTCTTTTATTCAGATGACAACACTAAACTAGTTACTCAAAGCAGACAATTATCTATCTTAATTTGAAATCTCCAGTAAACAAGAATCCACAACACCCTGTTCTAGTTCTTTAATAATCATTCTTCCTGCCAACAAGTGCTTATTTATTTCTAATCTGCGATTGCAGATCACTCTACCTTGTCCAAGCCCTGTATAAATCAGAGGTAGAGTTTATGAGACAGTTTTTTGTCATTCTGCACTTTTAGAAGTGACTTGACTACAAGACTATTTCATGTCCTGCCAACTATTAAAAGCCATGAATGTACTGGTCTCTGAAAATCAGAATGCATGGAATTCCTCTCAGCACCCCCACCTTTTCCTCCCAGATGCCCCAGCGTCCTGTCTGTCTAGCACTATGTCTGCAGCCTGGCTGTGTCAAGTTAAGATCATCAAGTCTTCTTAACTTCTCCAATTCAGATGATGGTAAATTGAGATTGTGCTTACAGCTTGATACTCATGAGAAGATGCAGCACAAACATACTTGAGGTGAACATAATAAAAAGACAGCACTTCTTGTAGTTCAGGTTTAGTGCTTATGGCAGCCTAGAGGGACACACACCTTATATGAACACCTGAAGTTTAGAGGGAAAAAGAGATTCAGTTGAAGAGTCCATCATAGTTTATCATGGTTGTCTGAGAAAGAGATTTGGATCAAATCTTGCTCCCTACTGAAAGATCCTATTTTACTGTGAGCCTTTTAATATTACCTAACTTAATTAAGCACACATATGAATAAAAGCTGCAAAAAAAAGGTTGAATTATCTAAATTATAAGATTATATTTCTAATCACTACTTGAAGTTATGTTATATACTTACATATTTACTTTCTTTCTTACCTCTCTTTACCACAAGAATGTAAACTCTAAGAAGGCAGGAACTTTTATCTCTTATTGAGCAGTTTAACCCTGGTACTTGGAACAGTGCCTCAAAAATAGTGTCTACTAAGTAGAACTCAATAAGTAGTGAATGAATGGATGGTTCTTCCACAATGAAACATTATTTGGCCATTAAAAATGATATTCAGAACAATGATCACTCAAACTCCTCCTGATTCTGCACTGTAACAGTTACAGCCCTATAACTTTAGTTCATTTATTTGTGTCCTGCTGTTTCATGTCCCTGATAAATGCAAACTACCTTACAAGGTTCTGCAAAGGAAAGAGACAGAAAGAAGGACAAGCAAAAGAGACAAGGACAAGCACTTATCATTTCCTTGGTAACTCTCAGAAACATAAAAAGAGAACCTCAAAAAGCAGGAAATGACAAAACCCAGAATATCAGCCATCTGAAGACACTGGAATTTTTGCAAGGAGCCTGTAAATCTGCATGCATACCAAGCATTATTTGCATCTGAAATATAAAATATACTATGTACGTATTACCTTTCATTTTGCCAACTGTTGTATGATTGATATTTTTAGTTCCTGAATATTTGGTCATTATATATTTTCTCAATGAATGGTTAGTCAAAAATCCAACTGCAATCCCTGGGGACATCTAAAAAAAAAAGTTAAACTATAAAACATTAGGAACCACTATTAAGGACAAGTAATAATCGCGTTTGGAATAGTACCTACTTAAGATGACAGGATTTGACTTAAACCGTGAAAGAGGGTGAAGAAGAGGAGAATTTTGTGCAATCGGGTAAGAATATGAGTAAAGGTACAGGAGTAAGAAGGACATGACCAAATCAGGGGCAGAATGACCAGTTTTTTTTGTTTGTTTTTTTTAAAAATTTATTCATTTATTTATTTATTTTTGGCTGCTTTGGGTCTTCATTGCTGCATAAGGGCTTTCTATTTGTGGTGAGCGGGGGCTACTCTTCGTTGCGGTGCACGGGTTTCTCATTGTGGTGGTTTCTCTTGTTGCAGAGCATGGGCTCTAAGCGCACGGGCTTCAGTAGTTGTGACTTGCAGGCTCTAGAGTACAGGTTCACTAGTTGTGGCGCACAGGCTTAGTTGCTCCGTGACATGTGGGATCTTCCTGGACCAGGGCTCGAACGCGTGTCCCCTGCACTGGCAGGCAGATTCCCAACCACTGCGCCACCAGAGAAGTCCCCAGAATGACCAGTTTTTGTTGCGTGTCAACCCTTAAGCTGGACCCTGGAAGGCAGACTCACATTCTTACCCCAAAATTAGACCCCGCTTAAGGAAGAGGCAGAGGATAGAGCTAAAAGTCAGAGAGAGTACTTCTCCAATAGAAAAAAATTCCCTGAAGTTGAACCTGAGTTCTGACAGGTACTGTGTTGGTAATAGTTTTCTTGTAAATCTTGCTTATTTCTGAAATTCTCAGTCAGATGTAGTCCAGTGAACACACAGAACATGAAATAGGTCTTGAAGCTCTTGTAGCTTCAGTGATTACATACGACCTGGGTAATAGATGTTAAAAGGCAAATAGTGCAGTGACTAGACAGTTTAAATGTAGATGAGATATTGCAATTAACAAGTTATGAAATTCAATCCAAATTTTTTCAGGACTGAAATCTTATTAATTGAATATAACTTGAAATCATTAGCCATCTGCCAGGACTTTTAAAACCTTTTGCCAAACACTGATTTTTTATTCTAATTTTATTGCAACAGTTTCAAAAATCTAACTTAACTGGAATATAGACAGGAAAGAGGGAAAAAGGCCACTTCTTACAATTAGTTAACTCACTGCTCGTTTAACATTTGGGTATCCAAAAGACAATGCAGTATTAATAGGAAACACATAACAGAGTTATAGGACCACTAGCCACACATACAATAAGATTTTTGAAAAATAACAATTTGAAAAGCACTTTTGAAAAGTACCTTCATATAGAATCTAACTCTTCATAAGATGACAGAAAAAACCTGTCCATCTTTGCTTAAGTTGATTTTATTAAATTGACTAGTAACTTGGGGATTAGCTATTACGGCAGAACTGGAGCTTGTAGGCACGTCTAAAGGCTTTCGAAAAAAAAAAAATTCAATACTATGCCAGTCCAATACCATGCAAGTCATACATCTGTGAGCTGCATTCAATCTTCTGGGACCACCAATTTGTTACCCCTATCAGCGTGAGGTATTCAACATCCTCCTGCCCCACTAATGTGAAATTTAATAGCTTTTGCACCCGTGACATCTCACCAGGATCCTAAACATTGGCCTTCACAAAATCAGGAACAGTTTAAAAATGTAATAAGACCAATAGCTTATGAAATCCTTCCTTATCTGGCTGTGAGTCTCAGGCCTGTTGCAAATAACAAAACTCCAGCTTTTGCAAGACTCATTAGCATCATTTGTGCACCATCCTCAACACCAATTGGCAGGGCAGCATCAACCATAACAAGTTCTTGGAATGTGGCCAGTCCTGTGGCAGCCAAGCTCAACTGGCTGCGTTCCAGCTCTGCAGTGTGTCTGAACATGCTGGCACGAAGGAGGGTAGCTGAACACTCCAAATCATGAGCTGGAGAGAGGTGATCACAGGCTAAAGAGATCCTATACAGATTAACCAAAGAAGAACTTCAAGCCACAACTGCTTATATGTCGGCTGTTGGAAAGTAACCGCAATAGACATAGTCTTCATGCAACAATGCAATAAGAAACAGCTCCTTTGAGGCCCAGGTATAGACAATCTAGGAAGGTCGGATAAGAGCCCATGCTTATTTCCATATTCCAGGTTTCCTCTGGTGTGCACATACAACTTGACAGAACCCAAATGTTTGCTCCTATTGAGGTCTCATTATTTTATTCTACAAAATAACACTTCCTTTTACTCACTGAGGAAAATGAAGCCATAAATTAATTGAATGCAAGGAATCTAGTCATACAACCAAAATCAGCTAGCTTATACATATCATGGAAAAATAGGAACATTTGCTGGAAACGCATGAGGTAAACTAGGAAATTCTGACCATCTCTTCTGTATGATACGCTTTTGGGTGTACTTGCAATGTGAACTACCAAACTAGTAACTTGTCAGCACGTAACTTATTAATATATGCATATGGTAGACTATATTTCACACAAAATTCTAACCACTACCGATAAAATTATTGCTAATTCTGCAAAAACTTTAAAGAGCATGATGATTTTTTTAAACATCTTTCTTGGAGTATACCTGTTTCACACTGGTGTGTTAGTTTCTGCTTTGTAACAAAGTGAATCAGCTATACATATACATATACCCCCATATCTCCTCCCTCTTGCGGCTCCCTCCCACATTCCCTATCCCACCCCTCTAGGTGGTCACAAAGCATCAAGCTGATCTCCCTGTACTACGTGGCTGTTTCACACTAGCTATCTGTTTTACATTTGGTAGTGTATATATGACCATGCCACTCTCTCATTTCGTCTCAGATTACCCTTCGCCCTCTCCGTGTCCTCAGGTCCATTCTCTACGTCTGCGTCTTTATTCCTGTCCTGCCCCTATGTTCTACACACCATTTTTTTTTTAAGATTCCATATATATGTGTTAGCATACGGTATTTGTTTTTCTCTTTCTGACTTACTTCACTCTGTATGACAGACTCTAGGTCCATCCACCTCACTATTAATAACTCAACTTAGTTTCTTTTGAGGGCTGAGTAATATTCCATTGTATATATGTCCCACATCTTCTTTATCCATTCATATATCGATGGACACTTAGGTTGCTTCCATGTCCTGGCTATTGTAAATGGAGCTGCAATGAACATTGTGGTACAGGACTCTTTTTGAATTATGCTTCTCTCAGGGTATATGCCCAGTACTGGGACTGCTGGATCGTATGGTAGTTCTATTTTTAGTTTTTTAAGGAACCTCCATACTGTTCTCCATAGTGGCTGTGTAAATTTACATTCCCACCAGCAGTGCAAGAGGGTTCCCTTTTCTCCACACCCTCTCCAACATTTATTGTTTGTAGATTTTTTGATGATGGCCATTCTGACTGGTGTGAGGTGATACCTCATTGTAGTTTTGACTTGCATTTCTCCAATGATTATTGATGTTGAGCATTCTTTCATGTATTTGTTGGCAATCTGTATATCTTCTCTGGAGAAATGTCTTTTTAGGTCTTCTGCCCATTTTTGGATTGGGTTGTTTGTTTTTTTGATATTCAGTTGCATGAGCTGCTTGTAAATTTTGGAAGTTAATCCCCTGTCAGTTGCTTCATTTGCAAATATTTTCTCCCATTCTGAGGGTTGTCTTTCATCTTGTTTCTAATTTCATTCTTTTACATGTACCTATCCAGTTTTCCCAGCACCACTTATTGAAGAGTCTGTCTTTTCTCCATTGTGTATTCTTGCCTCCTTTATCAAAGATAAGGTAACCATATGTGTGTGGGTTTATCTCTGGGCTATCTCTCCTGTTCCATTGATCGATATTTCTGTTTTTCTGTCAGTACCATACTGTCTTGATTACTGTAGCTTTGTAGTAGAGTTGGAAGTCAGGGAGACTGATTGTTCCAGCTCCGTTTTTCTTTCTCAAGATTCCTTTGGCTATTCGGGGTCTTTTGTGTTTCCATACAAATTGTGAAATTTTTTGTTCTACTTCTGTGAAAAATGCCATTGGTAGTTTAATATGGATTGCTTTGAATCTGTAGATTGCTTTTGGTAGTAGAGTCATTTTCACAATGTTGATTCTTCCAATCCAAGAACATGGTCTATCTCTCCAACTGTTGGTATCATCTTTAATTTATTTCATCAATGTCTTATAGTTTTCTGCATACAGGTCTTTTGTCTACTTAGGTAGGCTTATCCTAGGTATTTTATTCTTTTTGTTGCAATGGTAAATGGCAGTGTTTCCTTAATTTCTCTTTCAGATTTTTCATCATTAGTGTATAGGAATGCAAGAGATTTGTGTGCATTAATTTTGTATCCTGCTACTTTACCAAATTCGTTGATTAGTTCTAGTAGTTTTCTGGTGGCATCTTTAGGATTCTCTCTGTACAGCAACATGTCAACTGCAAACAGTGACAGCTTTACTTCTTCTTCTCCGATTTAGATTCTTCTTTTCTGGTTTGGATTCCTTTTATTCTTCATTTCCAATTTGGATTCCTTTTATTTCTTTTTCTTATCTGATGAGTGTGGCTAAAACTTCCAAAACTATGTTGAATAATAGTGGGGATAGTGGACAACCTTGTCTTGTTCCTGATCTTAGTGGAAATATTTTCAGTTTTTCACCATTGAGAATGATGTTGGCTGTGGGTTTGTCATATATGGCCTTTATTATGTTGAGGTAAGTTCCCTTTATGCCTACTCCAGAGGGTTTTGACCATAAATGGGTGTTGAATTTTGTCAAAAGTTTTTCTGCATCTATTGAGATGATCATATGGTTTTTCTCCTTCAATTTGTTAATATGGTGTATCCCATTGATAGATTTGCATATATTGAAGAATACTTGCATTCCTGGGATGAACCCCACTTGATCATGGTGTATGATCCTTTTAATGTGCTGCTGGATTCTGTTTGCTGGTATTTTGTTGAGCATTTTTGCATCTATGTTCATCAGTGATATTAGCCTGTAGTTTTCTTTCTTTGTGACATCTTTGTCTGGTTTTGGTATCAGGGTGATGGTGGCCTCGTAGAATGAGTTTGGGAGTGTGCCTCCCTCTGCTATATTTTGGAAGAGTTTGAGAAGGATAGGTGTTAGCTCTTCTCCAAATGTTTCATAGAATTTACATGTGAAACCACTGGTCCTGGACTTTTGTTTGTTTTAAGATTTTTAATTCCAGTCTCAATTTCAGTGCTTGTAATTGGTCTCTTTTGTTTATATTTTCTATTTCTTCCTGGTTCAGTCTTGGAAGGTTGTGCTTTTCAAGGAATTTGTCCATTTCTTCCAGGTTGTCCATTTTTTTGGCATAGAGTTGCTTGTAGTAATCTCTCATGATCTTTTGTATTTGTGCAGTGTCACTTGTTACCTCTCCTTTTCCATTTCTAATTCTATTGATTTGAGTCTTCTCCCTTTTTTTGTTGATGAGTCTGGCTAAAGGTTTATCAATTTTGTTTATCTTCTCAAAGAACCAGCTTTTAGTTTTATTGACCTCTGCTATCATTTCCTTCATTTCTTTTTCATTTATTTCTGATCTCATCTCTATGATTTCTTTCCTTTTGCTAACTTTGGGGGTTTATTTGTTCTTCTTTCTCTAATTGCTTTAGGTGAACAGTTAGGTTGTTTATTTGAGATGTTTCGCCTTTCTTGAGGTAGGATTATATTGCTATAAACTTCCCTCTTAGAACTGCTTTTGCTACATCCTATAGTTTCTGAGTCGTCGTGATTCCATCGTTATTTATTTCTAGGTATTTTTTTATTTCCTCTTGGATTTCTTCAGTGATATTTTAGTTATTTAGTAGTGTATTGTTTAGCTTCCATGTGTTTGTATTTGTTACATTTTTTTCCCTATAATTGATATCTAGTCTCATAGCATTGTGGTCTGAAAAGATACTTGATACGATTTCAATTTTCTTAAATTAACCAAGGGTTGATTTGTGGCCCAAGATATGATCTATCCTGGAGAATGTTCCATGAGCCCTTGAGAAGAGAGTGTATTCTGCTGTTTTTGGATGGAATGTCCTATAAACATTAATTAAGTCCATCTTGTTTAATGTATCATTTAAAGCTTGTGTTCCTTATTTATTTTCATTTTGGATGATCCGTTGATTGGTGAAAGTGGGGTATGAAAGTCCCCTACACTGATTGTGTTACTGTCAATTTCCCCTTTTATGGCTGTTAGCATTTGCCTTATGTATTGAGGTGCTCCTATGTTGGGAGCATAAATATTTACAATTGTTATATCTTCTTCTTGAATTTATCCCTTGATCA
>NC_041215.1:83094935-83114231 GCF_002837175.3 Physeter macrocephalus
CTTTCAATATGTCCTGCCACTCCCTTCTGGCTTGCAGAGTTTCTGCTGAAAGATCAGCTGTTAACCTTAGGGGGATTCCCTTGTATGTTATTTGTTGCTTTTCCTTTGCCACTTTTAATATTTTGTCTTTGTATTTAACTCTTTGATAGTTTGATTTATATGTGTCTTGGCATGTTTCTCCTTGGATTTATCCTGTATGGGACTCTCTGCACTTCCTGGACTTGTCTGACTATTTCCTTTCCCATATTAGGGAAGTTTTCAACTACAATCTCTTCAAATATTTTCTCAGTCCCTTTCTTTTTCTCTTCTTCTTCTGGGACCCCTATAATTCGAATGTTGGTCCATCTTATGTTGTCCCAGAGTTCTCTGAGACTGTCCCAATTCTTTTCATTCATTTTTCTTTACTCTGCTCTGCAGTAGTTATTGCCACTCTTTCATCTTCCAGGTCACTTATCCATTCTTCTGACTCAGTTATTCTGCTACTTATTCCTTCTAGAGAATTTTTTTTTTTTTTTTTTTTTTTTGGTACGCGGGCCTCTCTCTGTTGTGGCCTCTCCTGTTGCAGAGCACAGGCTCCGGACGCGCAGGCTCAGCGGCCACGGCTCACGGGGCCAGCTGCTCCGCGGCACGTGGGATCTTCCCGGACCAGGGCACGAACCTGTGTCCCCTGCATCAGCAGGCAGACTCTCAGCCACTGCACCACCAGGGAAGCCCCGAGAATTTTAAATTTCATTGATTGTAATGTTCATCATTGTTTGTTTCCTCTTTAGTTCTTTTAGGTCCTTGTTAAACTTTTCTTGTATTTTTTCCATTCCATTTCCAAGATTTTGGATCGTCTTTACTGTCATTATTCTGAATTCTTTTTCAGGTAGACTTCCTATTTCCTCTTCATTTGTCTGCTCTGGTGGGTTTTTACCTTTCTCCTTCAACTGCTGTGTATTTCTCTGTCTTCTCATTTTGCTTAACTTACTATCTTTGGGGTCTCCTTTTCTCAGGCTGCAGGTTCATAGTTCTTTTTGGTTTTGGTGTGTGCCCCCAGTGGGTAAGGTTGTTTCAGTGGGTTGTGTAGGCTTCCTGGTGCAGGGGACTGGTGCCTGTGTTCTTGTGGATGAGGCTGGATCTTGTCTTTTTGGTGGGCAGGATCATGTTCGGTGGTGTGTTCTGGGGTGTCTGTGAAGTTATTATGGTTTTAGGCAGCCTCTCTGCTAATGGATGGGGTTGTGTTCCTGTCTTGCTGTTGTTTGGCATAGGGTGTCCAGCACTGTAGCTTGCTGGTCGTTGAGTGGAGTTAGGTCTTAGCGTTAGGATGGAGATCTCTGGGCGAGCTTTGGCCCTTTGATATTACATGGGGCAGGAGGTCTCTGGTGGACCAATGTCCTGAACTCGGCTTTCCCACCTCAGAGGCTCAGGCCTGACACCTGGCTGGAGCAGCAAGACCTTGTCAACCACACAGCTCAGAAGAAAAGGGAGAAAAAGAAAGTAAAAAATAAAAACTAGGGGCTTCCCTGGTGGCACAGTGGTTGAAAGTCTGCCTGCCAATACAGGGACACGGGTTCGTGCCCTGGTCTGGGAAGATCCCACATGCCACGGAGTGGCTAGGCCCGTGAGCCATGGCCGCTGAGCCTGCACGTCCGGAGCCTGTGCTCTGCAATGGGAGAGGCCACAACAGTGAGAGGCCCGTGTACCACAAAAAAAAAAAAAAAAAAGGAAGAGAGCAACCAAATCAATAAACAAATCTACCAATGATAATAAGTTCTAAATACTAAATTAAGATAAACATAAAACTAGAAACAAATTAGATGCAGAAAGCAAACCCCAAGTCTATAGTTGTTCAAAGTCCACCACCTCAGTTTTGGGATGATTCGTTTTCTATTCAGGTATTCCACAGATGCAGGGTAAATCAAGTTGATTGTGGAGATTTAATCCGCTGCTCCTGAGGCTGCTGGGAGAAATTTCCCTTTGTCTTCTATGTTCACAGAGCTCCTGGGTTTCAGCTTTGGATTTGGTCCTGTCTCCTTGTGTAGATCGCCCTCTGGAGTCTGTTCTTCGCCCAGACAGGACGGGTTTAAAGGAGCGGCTGATTAGGGGGCTGTGGCTCACTCAGGCCTGGCAGGGGAGGTGTATGGAATGCGGGGCCAGCCTGTGGCGGCAGAGGCTGGCGTGACGTTGCAACAGCCTGAGTTATGCTGTGTGTTCTCCCCGGGATGTTGTCCCTGGATCATGGGACCCTGGAAGTGGCAGGCTGCACAGGCTCCTGGGAGGGGAGGTGTGGATAGTGACCTGTACTTGCACACAGGCTTCTTGGTGGCTGCAGCAGCAGCCTTAGCATTTCATGCCCGTCTTTGGTGTCCATGCTGGTAGCTGCGGCTTGCGCTCATCTCTGGAGCTCGTTTAGGAGGTGCTCTGAATCCCCTCTCCTCGCACACCCTGAAACAATGGTCTCTTGCCTCTTAGGCAGGTCCAGACTCTTTCCTGGACTCCCTCCTGGCTAGCTGTGGAGCACTAGTCCCCTTCAGGCTGTATTCACGCATCCAACCCCAGTCCTCTCCCTCGGATCTGACCTAAAAAGCCCGAGCCTCAGCCTCCAGCCCCCACCCACCCTGGCAGCTGAGCAGACAAGCCTCTCAGGCTGGTGAGGGCTGGTCGGCACTGATCCTCTGTGCGGGAATCTCTCCCCTTTGCCCTCTGCACCCCTGTTGCTGCGCTCTCCTCCGTGGCTCCGAAGCTTCCCCCACGGCCACCCCTCGTCTCCACCAGTGAAGGGACTTCCTAGTTTGTGGAAATTTTTTCTCCTTCACAGCTCCCTCCCAGAGGTGCAGGTCCTGTTCCTATTCTTTTGTCCTTGTTTTTTCTTTTTTCTTTTGCCCTACCCAGGTATGTGGGGAGTTTCTTGCCTTTTGGGAAGTCTGAGGTCTTCTGCCAGCATTCAGTAGGTGTTCTGTAGGAGCTGTTCCACATGTAGATGTATTTCTGATGTATTTGTGGGAAGGAAGGTGATGTCCATGTCTTACTCCTCCGCCATCTTGAAGCCCAGCCCCGAGAATGATGATTTTAAAGTCATTGAAAGGGAAGTTTCCAGGCAGAGCCTGGATGACCATCTGTCAGGTGTATTCCTGCATTGGATGAGGGCAGGGTTGGTGGGAAATGGACTTGATGACCTTTCTAGGAGCTGCCATCAACTATTACATGATACAGCACAGTCACGGAAACTTAGGTATGTATCGAATTTTCAAGAAACCCAATATGATCCTATGGACAATTATGTTAGGAATGTAAATAGACTAGAAATGAATGCACCGCATTTAATTTTTAATTTATCTCAGGCAAATAATTGTGAGAATTATGAATTATGAATTGTGAATTTATAAAGTATATCCCTCACTTCGTTGTTGAAACTCCAACAGTGAAACTGGCATATAGATTGTGTTTAATAAAAACTTAGAGACTTAAATTATACAAAGGTAATTTCTTAACTGAGACCTGACTGTATCTTACATGTATTAACGTTGTATGAGAAAAAGCTAATCTTTTATGAGGACTTACTAAGTGTTAGGTGCTTTTCCAAGTTCTTTCCTTGTATTTTCTCATTTAACCCCCATAGCCTTAAGAGATATGTATTATTATTATAATCTCTCTCCTAAAAGGAGGAAATTGGAGCATAGAGAAGCTAAGTAACTTGCCCAAGGTTACACAGGCTATGGCCGAGATGGAACTTCAACCCAGGTAGACTCACTATCTGGACTGTATGCACCCATTATGCCACAATGTTTTCTCTTATTTGAAAAAAAGTTTTTAGATCTTGTTCTTTCCCATTAATCATTTCTAGATTTTGTTTTCTGCTTTTCTTCTTCACCACTCCTGTTTGGTTTACAACATATGCTTTTCCAAGTTCTTTCCTTGTATTTTCTCATTTAACCCCCATAGCCTTAAGAGATATGGTTTACAACATACAGAATTCTTGCAGGAAAGAGCCAGATACAAAATTTGAGATAAAAATATTCTCCATCAGGGCTTCCCTGGTGGCACAGTTGTTGAGAGTCTGCCTGCCGATGCAGGGGACATGGGTTTGTGCCCCGGTCTGGGAAGATCCCACATGCCGCGGAGCGGCTGGCCCGTGAGCCATGGCTGCTGAGCCTGCGCGTCTGGAGCCTGTGCTCCGCAACGGGAGAGGCCACAACAGTGAGAGGCCCGTGTACTGAAAAAAAAAAAAAAAAATTCTCCATCCAGTGTCACCTGCAAGAACACAACCTACCTGCCCTAAGTGGTAAGGTTTTTCTTCCAAGAAGTGAGACTAAAGTTGGGTTTTCTAATCAGGTGAGGAAATCGTAGAGCTTGGAAAATAAAATGTTACTGTGGGCACATGGGATAATTGCACAGGAGAAAAAATATAACATTTGAGCAAGGAAATACTCAAATGACGTTAAACCTAAGAAATAAATTGGCTGGGGATAAGTGACAAATATAGAATAACATTTTGAAACTCTTTGGGAAAATGATAGTTTAAAAAAAAAGTTTATGTTTACATTTGCCTAGTTTCTTATATTTTGCAAAGTATTTGTTAATGATTACTGAATTCTCATACTATAGAATGGTAGACAGTCTAGTCTACAGAAGAGGAAACAAAGTCAGAGGTTAAGTGGCTCACCCAGAGCAGGCTGCTTGTCTCTAGCCGAGCTGGAGCTTAGTCCCAGCTCTCGTACTCAGTAGAGCTAAGCACTGATGCTGCTCAAGACAGGGACAAAGCTCTGTGCATACCTTCACTTTAAACCATCCAGAGCTCATGAAGCCCTACATCATAAGTATAAATCCAATGAGAAAAGTCCAGAAAACAAATCTAACATAAATGGAATCATGGATGAAAATTAAATATATAATGGGATCCTCTTAAATGAAGGAGACAGAGTGAAGGCAGGACTAATATCTGTGTATAAACTCAACAGTTTGGGAGATGTCGTGGGCATGTGGCTGTTATGTTTGGAAAGACAAAGTTCAAATACTTCTACCTAAGTCCTTATAAGAGGCACATAATTATAGGACTCTGTCATCTTCGGTACAAAATGCACAAAATAAAATTTTTGTTCTATCTGTACATCCCATGGAAACATTTGCATAGTGAATGAGGTAGACTATGTTTTATACGTTCCTAAACAGCCTCACTTTCTCACCTGGCTCTGTCTTAGGGAATCCTACACTTTCTTCAGAGGTCAGATCAAAGCCTCTTCAGATTCTTCAAGTAAGACTCATCCTCCCTTTCCTAGGCCCTCACAACATGTCCTAGAACATCTTACTGCTGACCTTGCCTTCTTCCTTGTGCAGTTCCCGCATGGCATAGAACATCTGGGATATATCTTTGTCTCTTATAGCCCCAACACAAGTGCCTTCAACACTGTAGTTGAGGTCCTATCATGCTCTAAGAGTTTATAGACATTTTCTGGGATCTGGGTTGTTCACATTTGACTACAGAAATGATCTCAATAAAGGACTCTTTTCACACTTAAAAAATCTTGTCTCCTTATAATCATATTTTATGTTGACCTTTTATACCAGAACATTTGCATTAATTTAATGCATTAGTAATCAGCACTGGCAAATAGCAACCTCACAGTCGGAAGGTTAAATTATAAAGTTCTTTTATAATCAAGTAAGAGTATGGCAGTCATCAAACTTAAACAAACTAACTTGAGATTTGCTTTTACCACAAATCTTATAAATATTCCACCAGATTCTATTCAATATGAAGGTAAGAGATTCAAAGCCAGAACTTCAGCTCTTTGAAGGTCTCTCTTTAAAATGAGCTGGTGAATAAATGCTGGTCAGAGAACTCAAAATTTCAGAGCAAAAAGTACATCACTCTACCAAGGCCAACTGCTCTTCATGGACACAAATAATGTTCTTTTTATTAGCAATTTGGAATAACAATTCAAAACATTCATTTTACTGAGATTTTTATATAAAAACTGAGAAAACAATTCTTCACAGTAGTTATAAAAATATAAGAGAAAGTGCTGAGCTTCTGAAACACAGTAATCTTCCTATCTCCCCTATCTTTCCCTGGGCCATGTGTGGTAGTGCTGTGATCCTCAATTAAAAAGCTTATTTATAAGGAAGATAAAGACTAGGGAATAACAAGAATACTACTAGGGCTTGCAATGAAAAGTAAGCTAAGAAGAAGATGAAGTAATTATTTTCAATTATACCACATTCTACAAAATAGCAAAAAACTCCCATTACATTTCGTGTAATATGAGAAAAAGCTCTTTGATCCATGAATGGACTAATCCAACAGCTAGTCACATAATTCCTGTCTTTTTCAGGGAGACTAGCAATCAATGATCAAGAAGAAAAGTACAAGTCACAAAAAGCATGAAATCTTACTTTTTCATCATCTTCAGTAAATGGAGCACCTTCAGGAATCTTATTTATCGCTTGGGCCACACCGATAATCTCACCATCACTGCTTTGGATAGGCATGCACAGTAATGATTTTGTCTTGTATCCAGTTAGCTTGTCAATTTCATCATTGAATCTTCGATCCTAAAAATAAGACAGAGAGGGCATCATTAACTGCATTTGCATTGTTGTCAGGGAGAAGGAGAGAGAATGTTTCTCTGTGTGATACCTTATCACTAGGAACTTCACCCCACGGATTTTTTTTTTTTTTTTTGGTATGCAGGCCTCCCTCTGTTGTGGCCTCTCCCGTTGCGGAGCACAGGCTCCGGATGCGCAGGCTCAGTGGCCATGGCTCACGGGCCCAGCCGCTCCGCGGCACGTGGGATCCTCCTGGACCGGGGCGCGAACCCGGTTCCCCTGCATCGGCAGGCGGACGCGCAACCACTGCGCCACCAGGGAAGCCCAACCCCACGGATTTTTAATAACAAGAACAGATTTGATTTCATGTTGAATTCACCAAAGGAACATAAATGAAAATAAATCACCACCATAGTTTTTAACCTTGGTAAACGAAGAGAGAAACTTTAAACCCCACTACGACAATATATCAAAATTGGGGAAGGGGCAAGTGTTTTTAATAGAACTTCACACTGTGCTATTTATTAAAATATGTTATTTCGTATAGACAACTGGCTATGAAGTATCATATAAGAAATATATATTAAGCATTATGAAAAAGTATGCAGAAAAAGCAATACGTTTCCTCGGTCAAAATGATCCTGTGAAAAAAACAGGACTTATGAGCCCATACTGATACTTTAAAAATATTTTTTAAAATGTGTTTAATGTGGTGGGTAGGGAGGAGATAAAAGGCTTCTTTACAGAATGTCAGCTAAAAAATGTAGAAGGACTGATAAAATTATATAATATGTATTTTGCAACTACAGATACAATAATGGATACAAGCAAGGATCATCAATAGATGCCAATACCATTGGATGAAAAATTGTTATTAAACAGGGTATTCACTTAGTCTCAAAGTGCCTCATTAAATTCAAAGAGAAAAAGATGTCTTTATCATTATCTGGTGGACATCATATTAAACAAGTAATCAAACTTAGCATCACCATTAATGAGACAAAACAGCACCATGTGCTCCTCCTGATGTGATGCAATAAGAAGAACACAGCGTTATCAAGAATGTGGTATGTTCTTGTCAAAGAGCTGAATCTAATCATTCAGGAAAAGAAAATTAAGAAAAATGCAGATTATTGCTCATTCTATCAGAAGCCTGACCTGCACTTTTCAAAAATGTCAATATCATGAGAGATGAAATAAATTAAAAATAAAAATAAAGTCATGGGAGCTGTGCTGTCTTAAAGAAGACTGAAGAGACCTGAAACCTAAATGAAATGTGAGATCCTTCATTGAAAATTGTTATGCAATTTGGGAGGAAGACAATTAGAGAAAGTTGAACAAGGACTTTACATTAGATAATATTGTATCAATACAAATTTTCTTGGGTGTGATAGTGGTATTGTAATTATGTAGGAGAATGTTATTTTTAGGATATACATGCTAGAGTATGTTGAGGTGAAATGTCATACTACCTTCAACTTACTTTCAAATGGAAAGAAAGAGAAAGAAAGAAAAGGAAGGAAGGAAGGAAGGAAAGAAGGAAGGAAGGAAGGAAGGAAGGAAGGGAGGAAGAAAGAAAGAAAGAGAGGGACTTCCCTGGTGGTCCAGTAGTTAAGGCTCCGTGCTTCCGTTGCCAGGGGCACGGTTTTGATCCCTGGTTGGGGAACTAAGATCCCGCATGCCGAGTGGGCCAAAAAAAAAAAAGAAGAAGAAAGGAAAAGAACGGAAGGGAAGGGAGAAAAAAGAAGGAAGAAAGGAGAGTGAGAGAGAAAAGACTGGCTTCTAAAAGGGTAATAGGGACTAAAAACATTCCAAGGAAGAAGATAAACTGGATCCAGGCTCACTGCTTCAAGCCAGGGGCTGAAGTGAGGCTTCTCCCAATGCTCTTGATATTTCCTTGTTAAAAGACACTTAAAAATCAAAAACAAAACACTGCTGTCGACCACCATCGAGAGCTATGAATTTTATCTGACTGAGGGCCTAGGAAGGCTGGCTGCAGACAAGGTGATAACTTCAAGACCAAACAGTGCTGGGCTTCTATGACCTCTGTGATATCCCCAATATCAAAAGAACAGGAACACTCTTTGTAATAAGGCCTGATTCTGGTCTGGGGCCTATGGAGGCCATTCTAAACCCGTAGTTAGGGAGAGGGGAGCCCTCAGGCGAGAGGGGAATCAAAACCCAGACAAAACCAAATCTCCTGCTCAAAATGAGCCTGCAACTAAACTTTCAGAAAAACACTAATACTAATGTATTACTTTTTTTTTCATTCACCGAGGAACCATTATGTGCCAGGCTGTGAGCTAGGAGATACAGCAGGAAACAAAAGAGGCATCATCCCTGCCTTCAATGAACTTGAAATTTAGTAGGTGAGGCAGATGACATATAAATGTATAATCATATATTGTGCTAAGTGATACTGAGGAAAAGACAAGGTGCCACAAGAGAGACTCAAAAGAAGGAACCTATTTTTATGGGGATCAAGGATGTTCTCTCTGAAGACAGGACAAGTAAGCTGTGACTTGAGTCACGAGTAATAACTTGCCAGTCAAATAATGGTGGGAAAAACTTTCCAGGAACCTGGAACAATGCACACGTGAAGGTCCTGAAGCAAGAAAAAGCTTAGTAATTTCCAAAAACTCAAAGGTCAAAGGCAAGAGCACTGGAAGCCAAAGGGAAAATGGAAGAGGAAGGCAGGGGCCAGATGGTACCAAGTCTTACAGAACCAGACAGGAGTTATATTATTCCTAAATGCAATGGCAAATCGCTGAAGATCTTGAAGCAGAAGGATGCTATGATTCATTATGCAGCACTTAGCATTTTCTGAAATCATCATCTTAGTTTATTTGTTCTCCCACCACTGGTATATAAGATCTGAGAGAGCAAAGCTTTTATTTCTCATTTACTACTTCATACTGGCTTACTAGAGGTGTTCCACAACACTTTTCCTGAGTAATAGGTGTTTTATTTTTAAAGACTGTGCTGTAATTATGCAAAATATTAGAAAGTTGAAAAGGCCCTAAGGCCCCACATTTCACTCCGGGGCATATATTTAGAGATACTATTGTACATGTACAGAAGAGAGATGCACAAATGTTTACAGCAACATCAACTATGAAAAGAAAAAAACTGGAAATCATTTGAATACTGGTCAATAGAAATATAAACAAATTATGATGTGTTTTGATATACTATACAACAATTTAAAGGAATAAGCTAAAGCTACTCGTATTAACATGAACAAACATCAAAAACATGTCAAATGAAACAAGCTGCAATCTGATACCATCTATATAACACCACCAAAATTTTAAAATAATACTAAATATGTATGGATTCATACATGTAGCAACAGTATAACGCATGCATGGGAATAATAAAGTCTAAATTGATATAAGTGGTTACTGCCAGGGAGGAAGGGAGGAAATAGCATGAGGGAGAGGGAGGCCTTTCATTTCCTTCTTTAAAAAAAAAACTGTGTTGGGGCTTCCCTGGTGGCGCAGTGGTTGATAGTCTGCCTGCCGATGCAGGGGACACGGGTTCGTGCCCTGGTCCGGGAAGATCCCACATGCCGCGGAGTGGTTGGGCCCATGAGCCATGGCGGCTGAGCCTGCGCGTCCGGAGCCTGTGCTCCGCAACGGGAGAGGCCACGGCAGTGAGAGGCCCGCGTACCACAAAAAAACAAAAACAAACAAACAAACAAAAAACTGTGAAGCAAATGTACTACAGTGCTAAAATTCTATAAACTTTGATGGTCTTTTCTTGTCTAAAGGTTTGAAATATTTTATAATAAAAAGTTTAAGACCAATTTTTTAAAGTTAAGAACTTTGTGGAAGATGATATAGGGTTGGAATAGGAGAAACCAGTAAGGAAATTTCAGTGGTCCAGGTTAGGCAAGAAGATGGTCTGGGTTAAAAGAAAAGCAATGGAGCTAAGGAAAAATAGATGGATATGTTGAGTCTACAGTACTTCCTAATGAATTAGTTGGTGATGGGGGTCTAGAGAAAGAAGAATGAATCTCAGGTTTCAATTTGAGAAACTATATAGATGGAAGTGCCATCTACTGGAATGGGGAAGTTTGAGATGAAGGTGAAGGTCTACACATAAAGAAAGTCAAGAAGGTTGATAAATCAGTGAGGTATATCCTGCAACCTAAAATCAGTGGTTCTCCACCCTGGCTGCATGTGAGAATTACCTGAGAAGGTTTTCAAAATACCAGTGCCTGGGCTTCACCCCATCCCAAATTGAATCAATCAATATGAAGCATTGGTATTTAATTGGTTTTAAATGCTCACAGCTGATTCTCAGATGAGAACAACTGTCCAAAATGAAAAAGGGCTTAGTCACTAGTAAGATCAATAAAGTTCACTGATAAGAAAAGCCTTAAAATGGGAAGGAACAAAGAGAGTGACATGTACTCTGGTGGTTACATATCATTGGTGTGGACCATGTGAGACGACTTGAAAATCCACTCCGGAATAGGCAAGCCTTTCTGCTCTTACCTCTGTGATAGTCTGTATCTCTGGAGAAGGGCGTCATCCACCAAAGTCCAACTCTGAGTAAATCAACCACCAAGACTATGGGGTATTCACTGCCAAAATGTCCAAAGCCACATGACAACAATAGACACGGGGTTGCTTCATTTGACCAGGGGGAACAAAAATATAGTAAACCCTCCTCACCATCTCTCCAACTCTCTACACTCACCTGATAAACTTGTAACTTGAGAAGAAAAAGATAATTATGTTGATATATGTGGTAAGTGTTAATCTTCCAATTTAAAAGCTGGGAAGATAAATTTATTTCATTAAGTTTTAATGTTTTTTTAAAAATAATGCATCATAAAACATACTTTGTCCATGTCTTCATTACACTATTTATGGGATTATTCTCACAAATTAACTCAAAACTTGATATAATCCATCTAATGAGAGGTCAGAAGAGCTGATACAATTGCATACTTTCCAATTATATTAATCTCTAGATTAATTTTCCAATTTAAGAAAATGAAGAAAGCTGAGCCCCAAATTGAGGTATAAATTAATTATAGGAGATGAAGAAAACTAAGGAAATAATTAGATAAAGGAACATATTACTCTGATGTTACAGAGAGAGGGAAAGTTTAAAAATGGAAGATAGCAAAAAATAGATTTTGCTAGCCAAGCAATGACCACAAATGAGTATAGCAGTAAAGGAAACATAGGGCATTGTGGAACACACAGTCTGAGGGAGGGGGGCAGCAGGGGGGAATCTCCCAAGGAAAGTGAAATTTTTAAGCTGACAGCCAAAGGATTGGTCTCCCAGGAAAAGGGAATAGTATTCAAAATTCAGAGGTAATAGGAAGCTGGTGAATTTGAGGAACTGAAAAAAGTTGAAGATGGTTCTCAAGGGAAGAGTCAGAAATGGAACAAAAAAGACCAGCTGGAAGCTTAAGAAGAGGTGCTTAGCGACCAGGTTTGAATTGTAAATTTACCACAGAGGAAGAGGGAGTCACTAGAGGGCTTTAAGAAGGTAGGTGGGAGTAATGTGGATGATTCTTCATTTTCGAAAGAGTTATTATGGCTTACAGTAAAGAATGAATGGGAGGTAAGAAGTCTAGGTGAGAGATAAACCATCTCTGGACTGGGATGGTGGCTATTGGTGGTACGGGTGATGGGAAAGGACTGAGTTGAAAGATATTTAGGAGGCAGAATCAATAGGACTTGCTGATTAATTTGATGTAAGGTTGCTAATGCTAGAGAAGTAAAAAATAGCTGCATATAGCCAGTGCAGGTACCTGGGTGAGTGGTAGATTCCCTGAGTGAGGAACACAGGGAGGGGACAGCTTCTGAGGGGGAAACAGGAGTTCCCTTGTGGATGTTTTGAGGTTTAGTTAACTATGGGCCATCCACACGGTGGTATTGCCCCCAAAGTAGTTTGAGGTATAGGTAGGTAGGTAGATAGATAGATAGGTGTTTTGATTTCAGGAAAAGGAAGGCAAGGAAAAGACTAATTAGTTAAGAATGAGGGATTCTGCTCAATAACTTCACTTGAGGTCTTCACCACACTCAATAGCAAAGCTTCACAGAAGGCGAGGTACGGAGGAGACAGGAGCAATGAGAAGGTAGAAACATTGGGCCTATTTACTGCTGGAGATGGAAACTTGAGTAGGAAACTAACAAACGCCTCTAGGTCTATAATGAAATATCACATGGAGAATGGTGTCCAATTTTTATTCATCTCCCTTAGGACAAAAAAATAAGAAATGATCTACAACAGGAGAGATTTCTAATAAATTAAAGTAAGGGCTTCTTTAATAAGGTTGTTAAAATCTGGAATGAGTTTCTTATGAATGTGGCAGACTCTTTTTTGCTTCGAGTATTTTTATGTCATAATATTTTTCGTATCACAGATACTTTAAATATAACTGTTCTTGAGAAGTGCAGGGATCTTTTCAGTGCTTTTGTGTAGACCTACTTTTTGCATGTGACACTCAGCTATGACTTTTAATATTTAAAAAGATAAAGCCATAAGGCCAAAAGCAATTTTGACTTTTTAGCAATGGAACTGACCTGTGCCCACTACAGAGAGAACAGTAAGTGCATGTACTTCTGACCCAGGACCTTGCAATTGCAGCCTCCTCTGCACATTCCTGAGTTGAATATGATGCCACAGAACACACCCAGAAAGTGGGTCCCACCTGCAAAGTCCACTAAGGCTGTAGAAAGAACCAACTTCTGAAGTCTGAGCTTGCAGGTCCTTGAAAAAAGAGCTATGTTCATTGCACTCGAGAATCCCAGCCAGCCCCAGGGAGACATATTTTTGAGGCACATAAGAAGCCTCAAAGCAAAAGGGAATCTAACCGCTCTTCTTTTCACTTTCTCAGAGAAGCCACTCAAGGCTCCCTAAGGCAGGAGCCAGAGCTAAGAATCTTATTCAGACTCATATCAAGGATGGGTCACATAAGATCTCTTTTACCCTCTCTGTGTTTAAGGTTTCTCTCCCCAACACTTTATAGTAAAATTATCCAGTGCTCACGATTAAGCCAAGAACTAGTCTTGACCACCATTTAACCTATAAGGGTGATTGTTTTAACCACAATTTCAACTCTACCTTGGGTCCTTCAGAGCCAAGATGATCAAACTCTTCAAGTCTAAGAACATCCACGTGATGAGCATATGTTTTTAGAACATATGGATGAGAAAACATGTAAATGCAAAAAGCTCCTCTTAACTCCATGAAATGTTTAATGAATTTGTATCTGAGTTATTGTGTCCATAAATTATAGAGGAAAAGTAATACAAGATGTGTGTATATATGGTAATTCTTCAGTCTACAAACACTGTTAGGTATTCATAAGAATAGAGCAGTGGTTGGCAACTATTCCTAACATTGGAATCACTTGAGGAGCTTTAGGTAACTACTGATGCCCTAGCCCCATTCTGATCGATTAAATCATAATCGGTGGGAGGAGGGGTTGTGCAGGGGATCTGATTTCTAACTGTTGGTCCGGGTTAAGAACCACTGAATCAAAGGTCCCTTAATAAATCCAAGGCCTCCAGAGGTCTGAGGGGTCTTGTAAACCACTGCTTTAGAGCTTTCAGAACAAGATTGTTGGTTAGCTTTTGTTTTGCTTCAGTTTGTTTTCCATTCACTTTCCTCATAGGCTTAATACACTGGACCTGCATACCTTACGCAGAACCCTCCTATCCTCCCCCCAACAAAGAAAGGTTTGGAGACCAAGTTCAGTCCCGCATTTCATCTACATCCTCTTTCAAATGCCTTATGGAGCTGCAATGTAGAGAAGCTAATGGAAATATAAAATATAAAATGAATATGCCATTGAAACTCAAACCAAAGGATTGCCCACTGTCTGAAGATTAAAAGAAAATTGCTTTTATTGGTACATAAATTAGTAACACTCATTTAATTCCAATTCATAAAAGCATCTCCTTACATTTATGACTGATCATAAACATCACTTATTTTCCAAAAACTGCTTGGAAAGCTAAGCTCTCAAAAATTTTGATTAGTCTTTAATCATTTGAAATGTACTATTCTGCTTTTCTCCATACAAGGAAGCATAACTAATTGTTCTGAACTGATGGAAGGCTTGAGAATATACTGCACAAAAACAAAGACACAGCATACGGTAAGTAGATAGCTAACGCTTTGGGCATCCTAATTTGATACTTGCCGAGAAGAAGTGCAAAATTATCGTGGTTGTTCCGAATATGTATTCACAGAATGTCATTGCTCAACAGCAAACAAAAATCTTGTCTCTGAATTCTTTCACAAAGAAATGTGTAGAGCTTTAAATAGTATAAAATATTTCCAAAAAGTATGTATGTTTTTGAAGCGTCACTCTTTTATGGACCTGAAATGGTACGGTAGGTGGTGGAGCAGTTTATAAATATGTACAGGTCACCTCTATTTGGTAAATGCTTAATGGGCACACTTTCAATTAAATCTTCCAAGCTGAATTAGTGGTTAACAGACACCATAAAGAATTTAATATGAGGTTTAGAAAGAGCCATTGTTATTACCAAGTTACTTTGTTATTGGTCATTGTTATTACCAAGTCACTGTCCTTTAGGTGCGTTTCTAAAGTAAACTTGGTTTGCTGATCTTATTTCTTTGTTCTGCCTTTCTTAGTTGGCACTTTTCTTTGGTCCTGTCTTACTGTTGTCATCATGACTATTATTATTTATCTTTCTTATGAGAAATACAAATATATCTCAAGGCATAAGACACAGGAAAATGGAAGAACCACAACACAGGTGAAACCAAAGCTGGTGAGGTGGTATGAAAGAAAATGGTGAAATCTTAAACTTCTTTAATACATAGCACAGATATCTACTAAGGATATATTATAAGTGTGTAGATAAATTGTATGTAGAGTTAAAATTCAACTCCATGTTCTATAAGATTTATTGTGTATAATTAAAATGTCTGAGCCAAAGACCAATATATGAAGAGATAGCCATAGAAAGAGTCAGCTGGCCAGAAGCACCTTTCTTCCTGTCACAGTGGAGCCATCTAAGAACTTCGGGGAATCAGGGAGGTGAGGCTACAGGTGAAACCAAGAAGGCCATGAAGACTGTAAATATGGACAAGGGATTGTCAATATGGAGTTGTGATTCAAAGCCAAACAGTCAGGAACCAGGGAATATAGGGAAAGCCAAGGTCAAAAGAGTGATGCATGAAAAGCCAGATCTGAATCAGGGATACAGATTAACAGAGAAACACCAGAGATTTGGTCTCATTTATTTGTTAAAACCTAACAAGGATCATAGAAAAAGAGATCAGATTTGTGGTTACCAGAGGCAGAGCATGGGGGCAGGGGGAATTGGACGAAGGTAGTCAAAAGGCACAAACTTCCAGTTATCAGACAAATAAGCACTAGGAATATAATGTACAACATCATATAATGAAAACTGTGTCATATTTGAAAGTTGTTAAGAGAGGAAATCTTAAGACTTCTCATCACAAGGGAAAATTATTCTTCTATTTCTTTAGTTTTGTATCTATACAAGATGATGGATGTTCACTAAACTTATTGTGGTAATCATTTTACGATGTATTTCAGTCAAATCATTATGCTGGACACGTTAAACTTATACAGTGCTGTATGTCAATTAAATCTGGACAAAACAGAAAGGAAAATTAAATAAAAGCTCTGGGTTTAAAAAAAACCCAACAAGGATCACCTCCAACAGAAAGCCTATTTTACTCTTCCCACTGTGACCGACCAACTGAGACAACCTGAAAAGTTGGCCCCCAAATGTAACTAATTGGTAAAACAGCTATATCAATCAGATTCTGACTTTCCCACATTTATGGCAAATACAGTAATTTCTAGTATCAAGTGTATAAGTTATATTTTAATACATATGTTATTTAGGTCTTACTATTAATATGTAGAAGTTACTGTTTTTGTTTGACAAGGTTTAATGTTAAAAAGTAATTTTAGATTCTCCTCGGACAATTGGTGAAAAAAGTGGCCTACACCATTCAGACTCACATTGCTGCTGTTGAAATAGAAGCCCATGTGGCTGAGAGGGTCTTGGCGCTCTAGCGGGGTATCAGGCCTGTGTCTCTGAGGTGGGAGAGCCAAGTTCAGGACATTGGTCCACCAAAGACCTCCTGGCTCCATGTAATATCAAATGGCGAAAGCTCTCCCAGAGATAACCATCACAATGCTAAGACCCAGCTCCACTCAATGACCTGCAAACTACAGTGCTGGACACCCTATGCCAAACAACCAGCAAGACAGGAACACATCCCCACCCATTAGCAGAGAGGCTGCCTAAAATCATAATAAGGTCACAGACACCCCAAAACACACTACCAGAAACAATCCTGCCCACCAGAAACACAAGATCAAGCCTCATCTACCAGACCACAGGCCCCAGTCCCCTCCACCAGGATCCTACACAACCCACTGAACCAACCGTAGCCACTGGAGGCAGACACCAAAAACAACAGGAACTACGAACGTGCAGTCTGCGAAAAGGAGACTCCAAACACAGTAAGTTAAGCAAAATGAGAAGACAGAGAAACACACAGCAAATGAAGGAGCAAGGTAAAAACCCACCAGACCAAACAAATGAGGAGGAAATAGGAAGTCTACCTGAAAAAGAATTCAGAGTAATGACAGTAAAGATGATCCGAAACCTTGGAAATAGAATGGAGAAAATACAAGGAACGTTTAACAGGGAACTGGAAGAACTAAAGAGCAAACAAACAGTGATCAATAACACAATAAATGAAATTAAAAATTCTCTAGGAGGAATCAAGAGCAGAAAAACTGAGGCAGAAGAACAGATAAGTGACCTAGAAGATGAAAGAGTGGAAATAACTGCCACAGAGCAGAATAAAGAAAAAAGAATGAAAAGAATGGAGGACAGTCTTAGAGACCTCTGGGACAACATGAAATGCACCAATATTCAAATTATAGGGGTCCCAGAAATGAAGAGAAAACGAAAGGGACTGAGAAAACATCTGAAGAGATTATAGTTGAAAACTTCCCTAATATGGGAAAGGAAATAGTCAATCAAGTCCTGGAAGCACAGAGAGTCCCATACAGGATAAATCCAAGGAGAAACATGCCAAGACACATATTAATCAAACTATCAAAAGTTAAATACAAAGACAAAATATTAAAAGCAACAAGGGAAAAACAACAAATAACATACAAGGGAATCCCCATAAGGTTAACAGCTGATCTTTCAGCAGAAACTCTGCAAGGCAGAAGGGAGTAGCAGGACATATTGAAAGTGATGTAAGGGAAAAACCTACAACCAAGATGACTCTACCAAGCAAGAATCTCATTCAGATCTGACAGAGAAATTAAAACCTTTACAGACAAGCAAGAGCTAAGAGAATTCAGCACCGCCAAACCAGCATTACAACAAATGATAAAGGAACTTCGCTAGGAAGGAAACTCAAGAGAAGAAAAAGACCTACAATAACAAACCCAAAACAATTAAGAAAATGGTAATAGGAACATACATATTGATAATTACGTTAAATGTAAGTGGATTAAATGCTCCAACCAAAAGACATAGACTGGCTGAAGAGATACAAAAACAAGACCCGTATGTATGCCATCTACAGGAGACCAACTTCAGACCTAGGGACACATACAGACTGAAAGTGAGGGGATGGAAAAAGATATTCCATGCAAATGGAAACCAAAAGAAAGCTGCAGTAGCAATTCTCATATCAGACAATAGAGACTTTAAAGTAAAAACTATTACAAGAGACAAAGAAGGACACTACATAATGATCAAGGGATCGATCCATGAAGAAGATATAACAATTGTAAATATTTATGCACCCAACATAGGAGCACCTCAATACATAAGGCAAATGCTAACAGCCATAAAAGGGGAAATCGACAGTAACACAATCATAGTAGGGGACTTTAACACCCCACTTTCACCAATGGACAGATCATCCAAAATGGAAATAAATAAGGAAACACAAGCTTTACATGACACACTAAACAAGATGGACTTAATTGATATGTATAGGACATTCCATCCAAAAACAACAGAATACACTTTCTTCTCAGGTGCTCATGGAACATTGTCTAGGATAGATCATATCTTGGGTCACAAATCAAGCCTTGGTAAATTTAAGAAAATTGAAATCGTATCAAGTACTTTCTCTGGCCACAATGCTATAAGACTAGTTATCAATTACAGGAAAAAAAACTAAAAAATACAAACACATGGAGCCTAAACAATAAGCTACTAAATAACCAAGAGATCACTGAAGAAATCCAAGAGGAAATCATAGAATACCTAGAAACAAATGACAATGAAAACATGATGACCCAAAACTTATGGGATGCAGCAAAAGCAGTTCTAAGAGAGAAGTTTATTGCAATATAATTCTACCTTAAGAAACAAGAAAAATCTCAAACAAACAAACCTTACACCTAAAGCAATTAGAGAAAGAAGAACAAAAAATCCCAAAGTTAGCAGAAGAAAAGAAATCATAAACATCAGATCAGAAATAAATGAAAAAGAAATGAAGGAAACAATAGCAAAGATCAGTAAAGCTAAAAGCTGGTTCTTTGCGAAGAGAAACAAAATTGATAAACCATTAACCAGACTCATCAAGAAAAAAAGGGAGAAGACTCATAAAAATAGAATTAGAAATGAAAAAGAAGTAACAACTGACACTGCAGAAATACAAAAGATCATGAGAGATTACTACAAGCAACTATATGCCAATAAAATGGACAACCTGGAAGACATGGACAAATTCTTAGAAAAG
>NC_041215.1:83114294-83115467 GCF_002837175.3 Physeter macrocephalus
CTCACCACTATTATTCAACATAGTTTTGGAAGTTTTAGCTACAGCAATCAAAGAAGAAAAAGAAATAAAAGGAATCCAAATCAGAAAAGAAGAAGTAATAAAACATTCATTGTTTACAGATGACATGATACTATACATAGAGAATCCTAAAGATGCTACCAGAAAACTCCTAGAGCTAATCAATGAATTTGGTAAAGTAGCAGGATACAAAGTTAATGCACAGAAGTCTCTTGCATTCCTACACACTAATGATGAAAAATCTGAAAGTGAAATTAAGGAAACACTCCCATTTACCACTGCCACAGAAAGAATAAAATACCTAGGAATAAACCTACCTAGGGAGACAAAAGACTTGTATGCAGAAAACTATAACACACTGATGAACGAAATTAAAGATGATCCAAACAGATGGAGAGATATACTATGGTCTTGGATTGGAAGAATCAACATTGTGAAAATGACTCTACTACACAAAGCAATCTACAGATTCATTTCAATACCTATCAAACTACCAATGTCATTTTTCACAGAACTAGAAGAAAGAATTTCACAGTTTGTATGGAAACACAAAAGACCCTGAAGAGCCAAAGCAATCGTGAGAAGGAATAACAGAGCTGGAGCAGTCAGGCTCCCCGACTTCCAACTATACTACAAAGCTACGGTAACCAAGACAGTATGGTACTGGCACAAAAACAGAAATATAGATCAATGGAACCAGAGAGAAAGGCCAGAGCTAAACCCATGCACATATTGTCACCTTATCTTTGATAAAGGAGGCAAGAATATACAATGGAGAAAAGACAGCCTCTTCAATAAGTGGTGCTGAGAAAACTGGACAGCTACATGTAAAAGAATGATCCCTAACACCATACACAAAAATAAACTCAAAATGGATTAAAGACCTAAATGTAAGGTCAGACACTATAAAACTCTTAAAGGAAAAAATAGGCAGAACACTCTATGACTTAAATCACAGCAAGATCCTTTTTGACCCAACTGCTAGAGAAATGGAAATAAAAACAAAAATAAACAAATAGGACCTAAGGAAACAAAAGCTTTTGCACAGCAAAGGAAACCATAAACAAGACGAAAAGACAACCCTCAGAATGGGAGAAAATATTTGCAAATGAAGCAACTGACAAAGGATTAATCTCCAAAATTTACAAGCAGCTC
>NC_041215.1:83115600-83146543 GCF_002837175.3 Physeter macrocephalus
CATACGACCCAGCAATCCCACAACTGGGCATATACCCTGAGAAAACCATAATTCAAAAAGAGTCATGTACCACAACGTTCATTGCAGCTCTATTTACAATAGCCAGGACATGGAAACAACCTAAGTGTCCATCGACAGATGAATGGATAAAGAAGATGTGGTACATATATACAGTGGAATATTACTCAGCCATAAAAAGAAACGAAATTGAGTTATTAATAGTGAGGTGGATGGACCTAGAGTCTGTCATACAGAGTGAAGTAAGTCAGAAAGAGAAAAACAAATACTGTACGCTAACACATATATATAGAATCTAAAAAAAAAAAATCGTTCTGAAGAACGTAGGGGCAGCACAGGAATAAGGACACAGATGTAGAGAATGGATTGAGGACATGGGGATGGGGAAGGGTAAGCTGGGATGAAGTGAGAGAGTGGCATGGACTTATATATAGTAGCAAATATAAAACAGATAGCTAGTGGGAAGCAGCCACATAGCACAGGGAGATCAGCTCAGTGCTTTGTGTCCACCTAGAGGGGTGGGATAGAGAGGGTGGGAGGGAGACGCATGAGGGAGGAGATATGGGGATGTGTATATATGTATAGCTGGTTCACTTTGCTATAAAGCAGAAACTGACACACCATTGTTAAGCAATTATACTCCAATAAAGAAGTTTAAAAATAAGTAATTTTAAAGTTTGCTTTAAAAGTTCTAAATATTCTTAAACCTTTTAAAACATATTTTCAAATGTTTTAAAAAACATTTTGAATCATTCTTTCTTGTGAGAATATGATAATAAAAGTACATGATTACCTGATATTAAAATATATCTTAGGGACTTCCGTGGTGGTGCAGTGGTTAGGAGTCCACCTGCCAATGCAGGGGACACAGGTTCGAGCCCTGGTCCGGGAGGATCCCACATGCCGCAGGGCAACTGGGCCCATTCACAACTACTGAGCCTGCGCTCTGTTGCCTGTGGGCCACAACTACTGAGCCCACATGCCAAAACTACTGAAGCCCACGCACCTAGACCCCATGCTCCAGAACAAGAGAAGCCACCGCAATGAGAAGCCGGTGCAACGCAACGAAGAGTAGCTCCCGCTTGCCGCAACTAGAGAAAGCTCGTGTGCAGCAATGGAGACCTGGCACAGCCAAAAACGAATAAATAAATTTATTTAAAATATATATATATATATATTTATCTTAAAGCTACAATAACTAAAACAATGTGAAACTGGTTTAAAAAATTGATGAGAGTATAATGCCAAATATATATGTGTATATATACATATGTATATATGTGTGTGAATAAATGTATTTAATCATAAGAGTAACATTTCAAATCAGAAAATAATAAATTATTCAATTAGTTACATATTTGGGAAAAGTAAGATTCTTTCCTCACGTTATACATCAAAATTTATTTCAAGCAGAATTTGAAGATAAATATACTCATCTCTTGATGAATTACAAAAGTGGAACAGATCACTCAAACCCTGCCAAGACACATTTCTTATTTTAACATGAAATACTAGGAGAAAAATGTCTGAATATTAATTATAATAGTCAATAATATGAGAATGCATATATTCCAGATATTATCAAGTAAATCCTAAATTTGCACTCAGAAAAGTCAATGGCCTTATGTTCAAATGTTGGCCTTCTTTTCCACCAAATCTTTAACCAAAGCAGCCAATAAAAGTAAGACTAATTCCATTTCTTTCATTTGTTCATTTCAGCTAAGATTCTTATCAGAAGTACAAATGGTCAAAAGTTTTCAGTAGAAGAATGAATAATGACATGAATAACTATAAACTAAATCATCATTTACTTTACTTGGAAATTATATTAAAACATTTTTATAATTTAAAAAGTTAAATGTCAAAAGTAAAATAATAAAAGAATGGAAGGAATATAACTGGAAATTTGTCTGATCTCACTACAGGGAAGTCTTTCAACCCATAATACCAAAAGGAGGAAACATAAACACTAATAGATTTGACTAATAACAATTTTAAATTTCAGTACCTAAAAAATAATACAAAGAATTAAAAGTAAAATAAAATTGGAAAAACATTTTTAAACACATCTGGCTGACAAAGTGTTAAATCCTAAACACACAGAATTCTTACTAATTAATGAGGAAAAATGAGCAATGGGTAAGAATCAGAAATTAACAAAATAAAAAACTGATGGGAAAAAATTGTCTCATATTTCACATAAATATTTGAAAACTGTCAAATTACCACAACAGTTACAGTTTTTCTGTAAAATTGGCAAAGATTTAAAATTTGAGGTGTCAAGATACCTAGATTTATTGAAAGTTTTTGTGAAAAGTTTTTGTATAAAAGTCTACTTTTATGCATTGCTGGAGAGAATACAAGTTAGTGCAATATATATGGAGAACAATGTGGCAGTAAGTAACAAAAACCTTTAAACTATTCACTTTTCAATACAATAATTTTATTTCTAGGAATTCATAAGAAAAAATTGAAAAATACCTAAATATTCAACAGGAAATTGATTATGTTATGGTATATTCACACTATCACTAAAGAAGTTTATAGGTTATTACTATACATGTTATAAATAATTTTATTCTGACATGAGAAAGTGACACAAGGAAAAGAAGTTTAAAACACAGTATTAATTAGCATAGTTACATCAAAGTGATGGGATTACCATTCAGGATAGCACTACAGCTTCAGAAGTGCCCTCCAAAAAGATAGAAGTCTTTATACTATTGAACTGCCAGTAAAATAGACAGGCAAGATATACCAAATGACAACTGTCAAGATGGCGGTGAGTCAATCTTCATAAGTAATATAAATATGTGAAAAACATACAGCATAGCACTCTATACTTTTAGCAGGATATAGCAGCCATCTAAATGGCCCTGTTAGTTTTTAAAGCCATTATCATCCTGGCTATAAAACTCTTTACCATAAAAATTCAGTCCAACTGAATTGCTACATGGAATGCTAAAGGAATTTGATATTTCCTGAAAATCACAGAGAGCTAAGAACAAAAAGATTGTCAAGATGCTATAGTTGGGGGCTTCCCTGGTGGCACAGTGGTTGAGAGTCCGCCTGCCGATGCAGGGGACACGGGTTCGTGCCCCGGTCCGGGTCCGGGAAGATCCCACATGCTGCGGAGCGGCTGGGCCCGTGAGCCATGGCCGCTGAGCCTGTGCGTCCGGAGCCTGTGCTCCGCAACGGGAGAAGCCACGACAGTGAGAGGCCCGCGTACCGCAAAAAAAAAAAAAAAGATGCTATAGTTGGGCAATGTTCTGATATGTGAAGTGGATGGATCTTTCAACTCTCTCAGCCTCTGACCCTTTCCACATTTAATTGGTAAACATCACAGCAACTTAATTTGGCAGAGTGTGTACAGTATAGTGGTGGAAAACATCTGATTTTCCAAAAGGATGAATACTGGAAACCAAAAACTAGTAGCCTCATATTGGTAAAACAAAATTCTCAACAAACTATTAAACCAGTAGATGTAAGTATGGAAGAAAATGATAAAAGCAAATCTTCCAACCACAAGATTGCGTTCAGCCACTGAAAGCCCAGGTTAGAAAAAGCCACATCATCCACTGCAAAGAGGACTTGCAAGCAGCATGTCACTACTTCCCACTGATCTTCCAGGTGGATCCCTGGGCCTAGCTGGTTCCATGCACATTCCTTTCCCCACTGTCAGCCACTGTGTCCCTGAAGCCTTTCTTTCCTTTTCCTAGGCCAGGCTCTATTCCCCTGGTGCTCACCCTAGCTTGGCTGCAAATAAGCAGCTGTGCTGAGAGTACTCAGACTCCCTCCAGAAGGTAAACGGCCATGTGCTCCACAAAACAATGGGGGCATGTATCTCCAGCCCTCAGGTTTTAGAGTAAGAGTGATGAATCAAACTGGAGGTGTCAACACGTGGTTTGTTTCCACCAGAGGATTGTTTTCATCAACAGGAATTATTCATAAATCGTCCAGAGAGACACAGGAGTGGACTCAGCACCCAGGGTGCCTTTTCCGGGATAAAGCACCAAGATACTTTCTAAGAAATGCTTGTAAGTAGGAGCCTTCTAGACATACACACTGGAGAACTGAGTCAGCCTGATTTTTGGCAGCTTTGTCTAAGTTATTCCATCTTGGATAGAGTTGGTTAGTGCCTCCTAGAAATGGTCTCCTGCCTGATGCCTTGTTCCAGATATTTCCTAGGCCAGCTGGCAGAACTCTGCACTGGCTGTTTTATGAACTAGATCAAGCCCTTAGCAGAGCCAGTCAATTATACCGTTCATCATATTTTGCAGGTCTGTGTTCTGCTGGGTTAGACAGATTGGACATATCAGCTAGCATTCACTCTCATAGAAGCAACAGGGTCAGGAAGCATTTTATAAATCTCAATTTACTTCTGAGATGCTTCAATTGAATGAGCAATCAATTTAACCAACTACAGTTCTTCCCTGGTTTAGGATCTGCACAGGATGGAACAACAAAAGCAGAAACCACAGCAAATCCTGGGCTGCTCCACATGCTCTCTTAGACAGAGTAATAATACACTTCCAATATCTATGGCAACTCCAACTGTAAAACTTACTAGTGAGTCCCTCTGTCTTTTAAGTAAGTCCCTCTGCCTTACATAAAAAGAAAGATTATCAATGGGCATCATCACGTATTATCTCCCCCACAATAACCCACCCACCAACATGCTCATATACAAGTACATCTGATACATCTGGCTACACACTACACCCAACAAGAAGACACTTCATATGACTGGTCAAGTTGACATTGACTATTTATGAAAATTGACCAGAAGCTAGGTCATAAAGCTAGCCAATTTGAAATCATTATGTGAAATAACTGGTATCACACAGAACATATCATTTCACCCCAATGTACTTTAGTTATTAAAAAATATGTAACTAGAGGAAAAAATACTTGAAAATTTAAAATATATTTCTAAACTAACTATCAACCAAAAAAAAATAAAATGGAAATTATAAACTATTTAGAAAAAATAAATATTTAGAAAAATACCAGGATTATATAAATATTATGTACCAAAATGGTAGGACACAGTTAAAGAGGTTCTTAAAGTTTAGTCTAAAATGCTTACATTAAAAAGAAAAGCTCAACTTAATGAAGTGATCATACAACCATATGGAATTAGAAAAAAGAACAGCAAAATAAACTCAAGAAGATGAGAGAAAATAATAAAAATAATAGCAGAAGTTAATGAAAAAGAAAATAAACATATAATGAAGAGGATCAACAGAGGTCAGAAAAGTAATAAAATATACAAATCTCTGGAGAAAATAATCAAGGGGAAAAAAGAGAAATGCATTTTTAAAAATTTTAATCAGGAATGAAAAGGGGCAAAGCTATAATTGCTACAGAGATTAAACAGATAAGATGTTATGAATGAGTTTGTGTCTATAAACATGAAAACTTAGATGAAATAAACAGATATATACAGCTTAACAAAAGAGTCCTATAAGCTTTAAAGAAATTGAATCAGTAGTTCAAAATAGTCCCATTACACACACATACATACACACACACACACACACACACACACACACACACACACTGGATCCAGACAGATTTCTAGGAAATTCTACCAAATGTTTAAGCATTGGGAAATTCTAATCTTATGCAAAGTATTTCACACAATGGGAAAAAAAAATCATTTGTTATATAACTTTGCCTTCAAAACCTGATGAGGATATTATAAGCAAAGAAAAATATAGACCAGTCTCACTAATGAATGAATACACATTCAAAACCTCTAAAAAATAAACTTTTTTTTTTTTTTTTTTTTTGCGGTACGCGGGCCTCTCAGTGTTTTGGCCTCTCCTGTTGCGGAGCACAGGCTCCGGACGCACAGGCTCAGCGGCCATGGCTCACGGGCCTAGCCGCTCCGCGGCATGTGGGATCTTCCCGGACCGGGGCATGAACCCGTGTCCCCTGAAACGGCAGGCGGACTCTCAACCACTGCACCACCAGGGAAGCCCTAAACATTTTTATAAAACAAATCAGATGGTGGATAAAAAGATAATTTGTTATGATCAAGTTGGTGTTTCCTAGGAAACCTAGATTGGTTTATCATGAGAAGATCAATTAAAGTAACTCACCATGTTAACATGTTAAGGTGGAAAAATATTGTATCTTAACAGAAGTAGGAAAAACTGGATAAAATTTTACATCCATCTGTGATGTAAAAAAATAAAAGCAACAACCTCCTTAGCAAACTGGGAATAGAAGGCACTTAGCCCAATAAAGGGCATTTCAAAAAACCCACAGAAACCTCATATCTTAACAATGAAACTCTGACAGCATCTTCTATAAGATCAGGTTCAATATAAGGATGCCTGTCTTCATCAATCTTATGCTACATTGTTCTGGAGGACCTTGCATAGTAAATCAAGAAAAAGAAATAAAAGCTAAAGGACTAGAAAAAAAAGAAACAAAAACCTTCATTATTTTACAGATATGATCACTTACATAGAAAATCTCAAAAAACAAAGCTTAACACATAGGGGTTATTTAATAAATGTTTGTTGAGAAAAATAAGCAATAAAATAGTTGTGAGGATTAAGTGAGATCACCTATGTTGACTATTTGGCACATAGTAGGAACTTAGTTACTACTAATTTCCTTTCCCTTAAAATTTACTTTTAGGTATCTATGTCATGAGGGAGAAGGATTTTTAAAAAGTAAAAATTTCAACCCAATGTTCATAGCAGCATTATTTACAATTGCCAAGATATGGAAGCAACCTAAGTATCCAACAACAGACGAATGTATAAAGAAGTGCTTGTGTGCGTGCGCGCACGCAATGGAATACTACTCAGCCATAAAAAAGAAGAAAATTTTGCCATTTGCAACAACATGGATAAATTTGGAGGGTATTATGCTAAGTGAAATAAGTCAGGCAGAGAGAGACAAATAATGTATGATATCACTTATATGCAGAATCTAAAAAATACAACAAACTAGTGAATATAACAAAAAAGAAGCAGACACAGATATAGAGAATAAACTAGTGGTTACCAGTGGGGAGAGAGAAGGGTAGGAGATTAAGAGGTACAAACTATTATGTATAACATAAACTATAAGAATATATTATACAGCACAGGGAATATAGCCAAAATTCTATAATAACTATAAATGGAGTATAACCTTTAAAAATTATGAATCACTACATTGTCCACCTATAACATAATATTGTACATCAACTATACTTCAATAAAAAAATGTTTATATCTTCAATAAAGTATTAGCAAGTGAAAAATAAAAAGTAAAAATTTAAATTAATAAAAAGGATGTTAATTAACTATACTTCAATTTTAAAAATGGTTAAAATGTTTAAAAAAAAGAAGGATGTTAGATTCAAAATCAATACACAAAAGTAAATTGCATTTCTAGAGACCCACAACAGTTGGCTAAAATTGTAAAGTTTTTTAAAGATGCAATTTAAAATAGCAATAAACATTTTTAAATACCTAGTATAAAATAAGGAAAGTGTAAGTCTTCTAAAGAGAAAACTAAAAAACTTTATTGGAAGATATTAAAGATCAAATAAATAACTAGGAAGATCTATCATATTATTGGGTGGAAAGACTGAACATCATAAAGCATATCAAATTCTCTCCAAATTGATCTACAATGTCAGTGTAATTCAAATAAAATTTCTATCAGACTGTGTATTACGTGCATGTGAAACTCAACAAGCTGATTCTAAAATTTACATGAAATAAAGGGCCAACAAAAGCCAAGACACTCCTGAAGAGCAAAATGTGGGGTGGGGTTAGGAGCTCCCCCCTCCTAGATAAAGATTTACTGTAAGCTATGGAAATTATATCAGTGTGATACTGGTACAGGCACAGACTAATAGATCAAAAGAAGAATAGAGAGTCTAGTAACAAACCCATGCTAATATGGAAAATGGAAAACTACTTATATATGGAAATGACACTATGTCAATTGTTTATCCAAAAAGAAAAGAAAAGTTGTATCCCTATTCTAACACAAAAATGAACTGCATTAGATTAAATACTTCATATGGAATACCAAATTATAAAATTTTCTAAAGATGATATAGAATGCTTTTTTTTTTTTTTTGCTGATTTAT
This sequence comes from Physeter macrocephalus, assembly GCF_002837175.3. Lineage (NCBI taxonomy): Eukaryota > Metazoa > Chordata > Mammalia > Artiodactyla > Physeteridae > Physeter > Physeter macrocephalus. Next base: position 83,123,726 of record NC_041215.1, read on the forward strand.
TTGGTTGCGCCAGGTCTTAGCTGCAGCAGGCAGGCTCCTTAGTTGCGGCTCTCGGGCTCCTTAGTTGCAGAAGGGTCTTAGTTGTGGCAGGTGGTCTCCTTAGTTGCAGAATGCATGTGGGATCTAGTTCCCTGACCAGAGACCAAACCCGCATCCCCTGCATTGGAAGGCAGATTCTTAACCACTGCGCCACCAGTGAAGTCCCTCAAATGCTCTTCTTTATAACCTTTTATTTCTTAAAATTAAAAAAAGAAGCAAATAATGCAAAATTTAATGAGATCGATAAATTAAATTGCATTAAAATTAAGAACTTGAGCTCATGATTAAAAATGAAATGCAAGCAATAGAGAAGAAGATGTTTGAAATATATATAACCAGTAAGGGGTGTTAGAACGATATATGCATATATTTTAAGAACTCCTACAAATCAGTAAGAAAAAGGTATACTCAGTAGAAAAAAATGGGCAACTGACATGGACAAGTATTTCATAGAAAAGGAAATACTAAAACACAAACATATGAAAAGATGATTGAGGGGGTATTCACAGGGTTCACCATGGAGCATGTGTTTGGCTTGCTGCCCACTGTAATTGGCCTCTTCTTTTCCTGGCTGGGAGGCAAATGAGGGCCCTGAACCAGGTGGCTATAAGAGGAGTGGACTCAGAAGGGAGTGCCAGAGTTTGTGCCCTGGTGGCAGTGGTAGTACTGATCCAACACACATTCACCTTGAAGAGGAAGACACAGTGGACGATCAGTATCATTGAGATGAATATTGGATAGCTAAGAAATGACAATCAAGAGTCCACTGTCTTTGTAAAAATGATGCCAAAATTGCAGAAACATTCGATTCACATCAAGAACTCTACAAAGGTAGAAGAAATTATCTGCGATCTTGTCAAAGGAGGAGGTGTCATACTTCAGCTACTAACAGACTTTGATATGACACTAAGTAAATACAAAGGAAAAAGATGCCCAACATGTCATAATATCACTGACAACTGTAAACTGGTTACAGGTAAATGTCCAACCAAAAAGATATTCAACTAAAGGAAAGATATTCTCTTGAAGTTGATCTAGTTCTTACCAGAGATGAAAAGTACATTTACATGGTAGAATAGTATACTAAGTCACATAATTTGCTTGTTGAACAAGCTTCATCAAAAGCTAAATTTAAAGAATTTGCGGAAGAATTTGAAGACATGTTCAAGGAAGGATATGAGAATTTATTTGATAAGCTCCAACAGCATAATATCCCTGTGTTCATACTTTTGCACTGCATAGGTGATGTACTTATCTGTCAAGCTAGTGTTATCATCCAAATGTCAAAGTGGTGTCCAACTAATGGATTTTTAATGAAAATGTGGCTTTTTTAAAGCACATAAAAGGGAATAAATATAATATTTAACAAAAACAGACTATTCAATCCACAGTAAGACAATACCAACATAATTCTGTTTGGAGACTCTCAAAGAGACAATAATAGCAGATGAAGTAGCCAATGTTAAACACATTCAGAAAACTGAGTATCTAAATGAGAGAATGGGTGAACTTTTAGAAAAGTGCATGGGCTCTTATGATATTGTTTTAGTACAATTTAGTACTCATTGGAGGTAGTCAACACTATCCTACAGAAGATTCTATATACAAGTATCTTTTAGGAACACCTCTCTCCCATAGGAGAAATTGATACAAGAACTGCTCATCTGTTTATCTTGCTGAAAGACTGCTATTCATAATATATTCTTGCTCTTGAAGTTTTTCCTTTGTTACTCCTATGTTTTCAAATATGTTGACTGACTGCATCAGCTGGAAACTCTTTATTACCTACCTCTCACAACACACTTCATTTTTTGAACAGGTAAAAAAAAAAGAAAACTTAAAGCCAAAATTAGAAAATAACTCCCTACTTTTCCAAAGTCAATTTTGTAGTTAATATTATCATGCACTTTGTGAGGAGTCTTTTTTTTTTTGTGTGTGGTACGCGGGCCTCTCAGTGTTGTGGCCTCTCCCGTTGCAGAGCACAGGCTCCAGACGCGCAGGCTCAGCGGCCATGGCTCACGGGCCTAGCTGCTCCACGGTATGTGGGATCTTCCCAGACCGGGGCACGAACCCGTGTCCCCTGCATTGGCAGGCAGACTCTTATGCATTTCAACATGAATTAATCTCAAAAACATAATGGTGGGCAGAAAAAGCAAGAAACAGAAGATTGTACATAGAATGATTCCATTTATACAAAGTTCAAAGACAGAGAAAATAAAATTGCATATCGTATAGGAAAACATACATAGGTGGCAAAACCGTAAAAACAAAAAAAGCAAGGGAATAATTACAGGATGGTGATAACAGGGGTAGGGCTCAGGAGGGAGGATAGTAAAGTTGTGAAGGGGCAGCAGACAACTTCAGGGGTAATGGCAATGTTTTATGTTTTAACCTGGTGTAATCAGAAGGATGTCCAGTTTGTAATTATTCTTTACTCTGTACGTGTGTATTTTCTCCCCTTTGGATATGTAATACATTTCATAATTTTCAATAAAGGCAATGGACAATACAATGAAAACTGAAGATCCAAAGCTCCTGTCGTTGCCAATATGTTCAGCACACGTTTTGTTTTTACTTTAATTTGCAGGGGTCCAAGGGGTATGCTTTAGCAACGTACATGAGCAGTTAACAACCCAGTTCTCACTGTGTTAATGGGAACTGAAACTTTACTCCATGGAGTTATTGGTACTAAAATGGAATGTTTATTCAGAGAACTCCACACCTCAATTTGTTTCCTTTTCTCATTCTTTTAGTGTGTTGACATTACCATATATTACAGATAATCTACTAAACAGAACTGCCTTCCTTCTCTACAGTTCTTTCCACATTGTTGTCCCAATTAACTTTTATGACTTTGATACTACTGATATGTAACTTTAAGTTAATAATCTAATCAACAAATACAGATTGATAGTAATAAGCAATCAATTTTTTCAACTATGTCACTTCTCCAAAGAAATATTAACCTCTAACTGGATAAAACTTAAAATGAGCTATCTTCACACGCAAAAAAAATTTTTTCAAAAGTGGCACAACCCAATATTTAAGTCCACGTGGCAATATTTCTCCAGTTTTTCCATAATACTTTGTATGACAGATGGCACTGTCAAGGTACCAAAGCACTTAATTCTGCTTTTGAACTACTATCTGTCCAGTTTATCTGCTCTATATCCTCTTCTCTAAGAAAAGACAAAATTTCAAGCATTATCCTCCTAGATGTCACAATACAAATAGCTGTACCTGCCTGTGAATTCAAGGACTCCCTTGAACAAAAGTTTCTTATAAGACCCATATTTATCATCTGACAAAAGCTTTAGATGACCACACAAAAATAATTTTCCCACATAAGAAGTTTTTGCTTTCTTTTGAAAAAACTGTAAAGAAATGGTATAAATATTACTATTATTTTTTTATGTTTCTATAGGGATCAAAGTGATGAGCATGCTTTCTTGTGTGAGCAAAGGGGACAATGGGTAGAGGGGGTAGATTTCTTATAGAGGCTCAGCTGGCTTCACATATCACATAAATATGCAATAATTCTGAAGATACATAGAATTAAATAAAATCCACACTAGTTATATGTTTTATCTATTTTATATTATAACAGATGTAACAGAAATTTCTACAAATACAATTTTAAAGGGTAAGTGGCTAATCAAAATTAACAACTTGTATGCATATTAGAAGATATTAAAGTATAGGTAATCAGTTTTAGATGATATATCTTCCACTCTCCACAGGGGGCCTCAGTATGTGATTTTGTTAAGTAATATTCAGAATAGAAAAATGATTTTAAAATCCTAAAATTATATAAGATATTCTGCTATGAAGTCTCTAAAGTTATTATTATGTCACATAGAAGTTTTTAAAAAAACACCAGTTAGAGCAAGAAGACTGTAACCAAGCAAGACATAGCTTCTTCCTGAAAAACTGCTCTATATCAACCTCGTACTAAATCACTGGAGCAGGCAACTAGGGGTAAAAATATCCAAACAATTCACCAACATTGGACTCCAGAGCTTCCAAGCAGTCATAACACCCATCTCTATTTTGATGTTCAGGGTACCAAGAAAATATACCCAAAACACCAATGACAGAAGACTCTAATGTCTTTAATGGCTTTGTTCTTGTCAACTGGGAAGAATACCATCAGAGTTGCATGGTAGAGATTTTACATATACAGAACCTGAGGCAATAAGTAGTTAAGCAATGCACCCAAGGCCATGGGCAATAAGTGACTGAGCCTGGATACTAACAGACGACTGCTTAATTTTGCAAATCCACACTGTGTACTCAGATTTTATATGGCACGTGGTCTGAATCTTAATTAGAAAAACTTGAACCAACTTTGGTCCAGATCCACAGCAGCTAGCAAAGACAGCTGGAATAAAATTTTCTCTGTTGTTTTTTGTCTTATGCTCCTAAATTTTGTCTCAATAGAGGTCTTAAGGCCCTTAATAATTCATCCTGATCGATTCCATTGTAGGAATAGAGTGACATACTGAGGAAAAGAAACCTGCTTAATCTCCTTGACCTGTCATCTCCGACAATCCACCCAAGGGTGCCCTTAGCATTTGATACCATCTTTTCAGATTGGCCTCTTGCATGAAATAGGATCATAACAGCTTGTAAATTTCCTAGCCACAAATTCCTTAAATTCAACTGAGATAAAAGCAGATGAGAAATAATTCTTATAACCCATATTTTTGCAATTAACTGGCTTAGAGTTGTACTTGCTGCAGTAATAATCTGAGGCAATACCATCTCCTTAAAGCCATCATGAGAAGGAATTACCACAATTAAAATAATCTTCCATGGGTTGATCATGCAAAACTCAATACATCTTGGCCAATGTTTCTTAATAAATTCCCAAGGAAAGGTAAGTGCTTCTGATGGGTCATGACAGGAAGCCTGAGCTCTATTCCTGTCTCCTCTAACAGTCAACTGAGGGCTCAGGACACTGGCTCTGGATCAGTATGCAGTACAGCAGAAGCCTTGGTTAGGTGTAGGGATGGGTATCATGTGCTTTCGAGAGGTCAAAAGGTGGAAAAGGGTGGCGAACAGAGGTAGCATTTGAAAAAAAGGCCAAATCAGAAAGGTGAGAGGCGCCTGTAAAAAGCAGTCAATCAGGAATTCCCTGGCAGTCCAGTGATTGGGACTCTGCGCTTTCACTGCCGAGGGCACGGGTTCGATTCCTGGTCGGGGAACTAGGATCCCACAAGCCCTGCGGCATGGCCAAATAAATAAATAAACGACAAACATTAAAAAAAAAAAAAGCAGTCAATCAGAGGGCCAATTAAGAGAGGAACAATCTAGGTACACTGTATCAAGAAGAAGACTGGGACATTCACAGCACTTGGTGGGAGGCACAGAATGGTGGAAAGCAACTTCTGAAACAAATTCCTGTGATGAGAAACTGGGATACTGCTCCCCTTGGGCGTGGGTGGTGAGGAGAAGCTTAAAGATTCTGGAAAAAAAGATTTTATAGTTTTTTTTTTCTTTTACAGTATAAGGACGAATTATAAACCTTTAGACATAGATTCTAATGTATTGTCATAGAGACAATTTCTGGTTGTGGTTCGTTCAGTGTGGCCTTATACTATTACAATCATACCTGGCTGATATTAGGTACTCAGTATGCATTTGTGAAGTGAAATTTAAGGAATGGCATGCTTTTTGATAAGAACCAATGCTATTTTCCTCACAGACAGTATCTGTCATGGGCAGATGATTCACACTGAGGCCTTATAAATAGCATGAATTCCTTAGGAAATTTCTCCACAAGCCCCTCACTTCACACTAAATTCAAGATATTAGCCAAATCCTGCAGTGCTAAGTATATGTATAAATCAAGTCAGGATTCTACTGACACTAAACTTGAAGAGAGAACAGTGACACAATCTGGCTTTGCAGCAGCAGGCAGTCCATGACTTTGACTTTCAACCTTGGCCTTCTAAGTCATCAGACAAGCATACAGTAGACAGTGTCATACCAACTACTCCAGCATTGCATGTGCTAGGTTAGCCTTTAACAGAGGTACTAAATGAGGCTTGTGATCTGTTTAAATGTAAAGGAATTGAGGTAATAATGGAACTAAGCGATTCTTCAGATAATAAGAATGATGGCTATCATTTACCAAGAGCCTACCATGGACCCAGTATCTGGGCCAGGTGTTTTACATTCATATAATATTCACAACAGCCATGCAAAGTGAATATGATTGGCCCCATTATACACACAAGGAACCTGAGGCGAAAAAGTAACTAACTTACATCGTGTAAGTAATTTACCAATAACTGTGCTAGAGTGTGAATAACTCAGAGATGCTTGAATCTAAAGCTTGGGCATTTTTTTACCATACTATGTTACTTTGAAGAGTTAGCCATTTGTGCTCTGGGCCACTGCCCATGTTGTTAAATGCAGCTCCAAAACCATAAAGAGATCTGTCAGTGGTAAAAAACAATAGTTTCCGTTCAACTTAATGTACTAGAACAGAGTCAGAAGTTAATACTGTTTGTCATTCTTCTCGTTGGCCAGCTCAACACCACGGTCACATTTTTTTCTAGTCTATAATTAAATATATAGCAAAGGTTGACTTCCATAGAAGGAAAACACAGAAGAATCAAGTAAGCCTCCCAAAAACTTGAAGCTCTTGCTTCATGAAGAGTAGGCACACCACAAATTGCAAATATCTTTCCCCAGGTGCAGCCCATTTCACAGAAAAGATGAAATGACCAAAGAAAGTGAAGCTAGAATCCCAATTTGATTTTATTTTCCGAAAACAGAAGGATGATATGCAAGTACAATGTGTGATTTCCTGATATATTCCCCTGAGTTAAACCTCTCATGATCACGGTCATATAGGAAGTTCTTGGGAAATGTGAAAAACACTGGATGTGATGACATTAGTCCTGAATTCCCTATCCCTGCTCTGCTACTGTTTAGCTCCAAAATTCTGGTCCATTTAATTTTTCTAAGCCTCAGTTTCTTCACTTTTTTAAATGAGGATAATGATTCCTACCTTTCACAGCAGTAAGGATGAATTGCGATAGTATAGGTTGAAGCATTTTATAAATCATAAAGTTCCAAACAAATATACCACCACATTCAGAATACAGAACAGGAATCAGACTAGAAGCATTAGGAACTCTCCAATTCCCAAGTTCTGTCCCCACAAGTCTTGACTTACTTCCTGTCTTGAGTTCTGTAATATTTCCCTATATGTTATTTCTGGGATGTTATCCCTCACCCCACTTATTATTTCTGATTGCTTCAGTGGGTGTCTGTCCCCAGCAATCAAACAAACCCATGACTAAAGCAACAAATGCCCCCAAAGGACTTCCCCTCTAGCCAAACAGGAAAGAGCTGTTGGACCAATAAATCACTGTTATGGCTATTAACTCCAATGCCTTACTTACAGTTCACCTATAGTTTCCAAAAAGTTTCACAGCAATTTATTCTAGGATAATTTGCTTGCTTATATACTCCAGAGCTCCAGATCTTTTCTTGGAAACAGGTGTACATCTCTTACTCTACAATGGATATATGCAATTATAAAATCTTCAGAGAATAATTCTATCTCTGCCTTAAAAATTATCAATATCTCTCAAATATCACAGGAAATCTGTTAACAATTTCCTCCAGTTAAATCCTAATGATGTAAACAGATTTTCTTGGTAGGTTTAGGTACTAAGCAGTTGTGATGTTTTTCAAACCTTTCATCTTTAAAGGAACTGTCCATGTTGTACACTCACAACCCAGCTTCCAGAAATATCAACTGTAGTCCATGTCAAAGTTGTCTCACAACTTTGGTAAAGGGCATTATGAAAAGATGTTGTTGAATAGCTCATTACTCATTGTTTATACACCACAACAGAGGCTGCAGCTAGTGGTTCTCAAGAACACAAATTGTGGCCCCAAACATTCTGGGTTCAAACCCTGGCTCTCCAACTTATTAGCAGTGTGATCTTGGGGAGGTTGCTTAACCTCTCTGTACCTCAGTTACTTCAATTGCACAATAGATTGATAATAGACCTACCTTACAAAATTGTTGCGTGAACTATGTAAAGTGCTTAAGACAATACCTGGCAAACAGTAAGTGTCTTATAAATGTTAGCTCTTACTACTTTTATTACTTTGCCTTCACAGGCATTAATGGGTTATACTGCATGCAGTGAAGTTTCCTGAGTCATCGTGTCCCAAACTCTACAAACATGATACAACTCCTGGGATCTTTGCTTGTAAATAATCAACAACTCCTCATGTCAATGGATGTAAATTGCTAACACACCTTCTGAAAGGCATTCTAACAGATTTTTGAACTTCCTATTCTGTCAAGGAGCCGTCTTCTTTCATGGGCAGGACTATTACAACCTTGAATACATGAACAAGACATGAGTATAATCCTTAGTATCTCCCATAGTAGTAAAAGTGTGCAGTCTTGACAAAGTTAGACAACCTGGGCTTGGATCCTGGCTCTGCCATTTACTAGCTGTGTAAACTTTGGCAACTTACTGAACCTCCCAAAATCCAGTTTCTTCACATGTAAAATGTGGAAAGTAATGATATCTATGTCACCGAGCTTTGTGAGGATTAAATGAGATAACTAAATCTTAGCATAGTGCCTAGAATATAGCATATTAATTTTTCTTTGGTTTGCTTAGTCCAGTTGAAAATGAGTTCTTTGCCTGTGTGTTAATTGAAAAATTCTATTAGCAGTTGATACTTTAAGGACTATAAAATGTAAGGATGAAGTTTTACTAGCAGAAGTCTTTTCTTGTGCCATTATCTTGTGTCAGATTTAGTCCACATGAAGAGGCATTTTTGGAAGATTTTATTATAAACCTTATAATATAGAATAATCTTGGAGCATTTGTCTAACAAATATATAGAAATATGTTGAAAAGGTGACTGACCTCTGAAAAGAATCATCAATGCTTTCTTTCTACTTAAATTTATTTCTTTTCATAATGTAAGAATTGGGGTCAGAACTTCAGAATGATAAAGTCATAGAGTTAGAAGGTTAGAGATGTCTAGAGGAAGGCTGTTAACTGCCCCCATTCAAGTCAGGCAGACATGACTTAAACATGGTTTGTCTTTGGCAAAGCTGAGCTAGTCTGGCCATTGTTGGTTCCTTGGTAGATTTTCTTTACTCTTCTCAGTCCTAGAACCTATCCTGGTCCCATTATTGTTCTTACCAAGTGGTCAATTCATTTCTGTTCATGTTAACTGCTAATTAACTTGTTCACAGCTGATGGGCTCTCAGAGATGTTTGGAGATTCTTACAGTTGGAAAAACCAGAAATACTGAGGGAAATTAAGCTATAATAGTAGAATTATAGGTTGTGAAGTTGTTAGTTTGGGGGAAAGATCATTGCCTGATATATTTTGCCCACTGTTCCTTTGTCTAGGGCCTATCTTATTCCTGTGGACGCATTAATGTCCTTGGATTGGAATAATTATGCAGAAAAACTTTCTTTGATTTTTGATTTGGAGACGAAGAGACTCAGATTCTATTATATAATAGTTGGCTATCTCCTCTATTGCAGTTAATGGGAAGACCCAGAAAGCAATCCTGAACCCAAATCATTTCTTTCCTAAAGATATCACCCAATGACAATACCAAGGAATGGCTTATCTCCAGCCTTCCCAAAGATATGTAAAGATAATGTGTAGCTATACAAATAGAGCTTTATTACAAGTCCCCTAGACTATACTGCCAGCCAGGTGGCAGTCCTGAGCCCCTCCTGTAACATTCTGGAGCAGCCACTGGTAAGACTGAGTGGCTCTGACATGAGGCTTATTCAAAACTAAGCATACCTTGTTACAAAACTATTAATTTTACAACTCATAAGCAGTATTGTTTTGTTAGGTTTCTGCTCTTCGATTCCGTAATTAGATGAAATTTTAGAGCTTGAAGACTCTCAGAAATCATCTTCCCAGCTCTCTCATGTTACATATGAAGGTTCTGAGGTGCACAGAGAGCAGGGCATCTGCCCAAGTTCCCAAGGGTGATGAGTGCAGGGCAGCCCAGATCTGTGTCCCTCTCCTGCTCATAGGTCTTCTACGGTTCTTTACCTTCAAAGTGAAGGTAACTAGGATAACAAGCCTCTCGAATACTCTGGACCCACTTTCCTATCCATTGCTTGGACTCCTTGTTGCCTCATAAACATTCTCTGTGGGAAATGGTTAAGAGTGGAATTAGACCCATTATGAGGCAGATTCAATCATCTAGGTGAAAGAAAATGGGGACTTGGAGTGGAGTTGTGGCAGTGGAGATGGAGAAAAATGGATGGACTTGAGATCTGTTTTAAAGACTGAATCAAAAGGACTTTCTGATAGATTGAATATGGTGGGTGAATAAAGGAAGGAATCAAAGATGACAGCCAGGTTTCTGGCTTGGGTAACTGAGGATAAGGAAGATAAGATAGGATCAGGAGAATGTTGCAGGTCAAGGTGGTGAAGGACAGAGTGCTCTTAGTGTTTCAGATATGACAGTCTATTTGAGAGATGGCAATGGCATATGTGTGAGAGGAGGAACAACCCTCTCCTCCTTCTTTGGATTTCATGAGGCGAGATCTCCCCTAAGCTCGCCAGCCTTTGAACTGTCTCCTTGATCCTCCCCAAGGAGGTAGGGAGAGTTACCATATAAGGGTACTAGGGAGACTAATTGGGCATGCATCACCAACCCCTTCTTCCTCTTAATCTTCTGCCCACAGGAAGCATGCCTCTGCTCTGTTCCTCAATGCTGTACGTTTCAAAGTGATGGGCCTCTCTTGTGGGGAGGACTGTAGGCATCCAGCTTTGTCTATATCTGGGAGTATAGGGCTATTTAATTTTGGAGGTATTATAAGCTCATATTCCAGTATCTGCTTAGTAAGTTGTACATGTGATATTTTGATGTCCCATTTCCTCTTTTGTCTTATTTCTCATCTCAGTCAGATCAGGGTAGGAAAGAGAGATGTTGTTTACTGGGTCTTCTCAAAGCCAAGAGTAGAAGAAACAGTGATAGAGGAATAGAGAATCCTAAGTCTAACACTTATGGCCATGTGGTCTTGGGAAAAGGCCTCAGTGCTTGTTTCCTAATCTAAAAAAGGGAGAAGATAACATGCACTCCCCGCTTCTCATCAGATTATTATGAAGATCACATGAGATAATTCTGAAAAAATACCAGACTCAAATTAATATTCAAATATAGGAAACATTACGTTTAGTTCCAAATGCACTGACTAAGGAACTTAAAGATGGAACTTCTGCAAAGAGAACACCAAAAAATGGACAAATTAATATTTCTCTTGTAATAATAACTATTATAGATATTATATATCTCTCCTTAGGCAAACAGCGGTTTATCAATGGTGACAGGCATGGAGGAAAAGAAAGGAAAAAAAAATAGTCTAATGCTCATTTAGTCAAATTTTCCTATTTCAAATATTGAAAAACTGCCCTATTCTTTAGCTTTGTACATTTATACAGAACTTGAGAATTGGAAACACATTCTAATGAATGGCTTCCTTTATCAAGGATGGGAAAAAAATTATCTTTCATAAAGCTGGAAAGACAATTAAAAAAAAAACATTTCCACACACAAGCCAGGCATTACGTTCTGCTAGAAAGAAGGAAGCAAGATACAGATGTTAAGGTTCAATGTGGTTTTCGGTCAAGAGAAAACATCAACTCTAGGAAACAGAGTCACACAGCTTATAAAGTCTGGTGGACCTTCCCTGTGATGGATTGTCACAGAAGGGCAGCAGCAAGTCCTGTGGCTAAATTTTACAAATGATTAAGCAAGTTTCAGAGTGTTAGTACATTGGGGGAGAAGCAATATAATAACAGAGGTGATTAAATCCCACATGCTTCCTAGTGGATTCAGGAGGATGGAAAATATTTCTTTTCTGCCTACAAAAGGAAAAGGAAAAAAAGAAAAAAAAAATACCCTGAAGGGGACATTCACCAGCAGGAACTTTAGGTTAACAGGCAAAACCTCAAATAATCAATCAGCCTGAGAATTGCTGGCATGGTAACTTCTGGGTCACTGTTGCTAAGAATTCCTGGTGGATACTAGGCTAAGAGAAATACCAAAGAAATAATATTTATCATTGTTCTCACTTTAATAAAAGCCTGGATATTGTATACCAAGTGTTTAAATACCAATTTCCCTGTCACTTGTTCTACTTAGAATGTACAATACTTTGGGGGCAAGGTCTTTTTCACACTGCAAGGCATTGACCTACAGGAACTAAATTACAACCATGGGCCACATGGGTTAACAGTTTGAAATGTAATTAAAATTTGTGTGTTTTAAAAGAAAGACAAATATTCCATGTACCCAATTTTAAAATTTAAAAGAGAGATACTAATCACGGGCCACATGGACATAAAAAAGAAACTCAATTGTTTTCTGAGGTAGGTCTATGAGATTTTAAACTTTGATTTGGAAATTATAACTAAAACTTATTTTCATGTTATATCTGCTTTATGTTCAAGTCAGTAATATCATAGAGGGCAAGAAGAAGACATGGAAAGGAGAAGAAAGAATAAGGAAAAAGAGAGATAGCCAATTCGAAGGATGGCTGGGGGAGAATAGGATAGGGAGGGGGAAAAGAGAGGGAAATTTGGGAGGGACAAAGGGAAGCAGTTACACGAAAGGAAGACGGTGTGGAATGTCAGAAAAGAGGAAATGGAAAGCATAAGACAAAGAAATGAGAGAGGAAAGGAAAAAAGAGGAAGACAGAGGAAAAGGAAAGAGGTTGAGGCAAGCCAGTGGTTCAGAGGATTCTGAACTATGTTAGGTAAATGCACTTGTTGACAGTATCATTCCATTGAACTTTGAAGTGGTAACAATTGTGATAACTGTCTGTGGGAATGTCATTTAACTGTTTAACACAATTGGTCTCACAGATGACTTGAGAAGAATTACATACTTCTCAAAGGATTGAATCTTTTCTAAGGTAATGATAGATAATGCAAATTAAAATATCTAGAGTCCAAAAAAGAATCTGACAATCTTGGAGGATGCTTCCTGGAAACAAGTACAGACTAGAGAAACATAAATATTAATACTTCTGGTTCTTGGGGGAGAAATGGAAATGGTGGTAGTGGTACTGCATTGCTTTCATCAACGGCTTGTTGCTGGGCTCTCTACATGCATGAATTTGGTTTAAATTACCACTATGAAATCAGAGAGCTCCCAGTCTGACCTTTTATACTCTCCCTAGCGAATCACCTACCTTGCCTAAAAGACATCACTATTGCCATTTAAATAAACACATGAAAAGCAGACCATATCCTCTTTGTTCCAATGCTGCCATTATTAACTACATAATCACTATTTTCTCAAAGCCCTGGGACTGCTGTATTAGTCATAGTTGGTATCTTTTTTCTCTTGCATTTATCCTCCCAACTCTGCTAATTCCTCTTTTTTACTGATAATAGATGAAATGCTTGGTTCCTTGTGCCTTCATCTCTCTAACTTTCAGAGCCTGGACCACTAGAGCCCTGTACCTGACCACTTGACCTGGGAACCCAACCCTTCCCTCTGCTTAGGACAATCAAAGGACCCTTGTCCTATAAGTAGCCTAGTTCAGCATTATTAGCTAAACCCTTGGTCTTAATCTGACCTGTAACCTGGTACTAGTACCTAGGCCACTTGCCCTTGTGACCAAATTCTCAATTACATTCCTTTTTCTCACTTATTTACACAACAAGTATTTGTTGAGTACCCAACTACTATGAGCTAGGCATTGAGCCACACACGGGGTGCTAAAAAGCTGAAAAAGTCATAGCATCTGCCCTCAAGGAGCTCACAGCTTAATGGAGAGAAAGACAGGTGAGCCAAAATTGAAATTACCAAAAATTGAATAAATAGCAAGTGTCATATGGGCAAAGTGCTATGGAAGTAGGTGGGGAAAAAACTTTCATGGACAGTTTGCCCTCTTCATTGTTTATTCTTAAAGTCAAAGTATAGGTGCCACCCCAAAATGGCTTTATGGATGAGCATCCAGTGTAGTCACAGTGCCCGATGTTGAGAAGCCCCCCTTCCTGTCCCGCCACTTGAAGTTTAAGTTTGTTTTGTAGGTTAAGTCAGATGGAGCATGCTCCAGGGGCTCACACACCATCCAGCTTCCTGATGGTTTCTCAGTCTCCCACTCCCTGCCCCAGCCCCATGACCTCTACTTCCTCTATCCAGGGTTGCAACAGGGTCTGGTTGACGGGTGATGTGATGGGGGCGGGTGCCCACATTCTGATGTAGCTCTCCATTCCCAGTGAGGTCATGGGCATGGATACTGGGAAGGTCAAGAGCACTAAAGTGTCTCAGGGTGAAACAAGGTGCTGGCTGTCCCCACCAGGCTGATAGCATCTCGGTACAATCAGTAAACAACTAAGCCGTGGCCGCTCACCCAACCATGATCCAGGGACAGAGAGCATGTTCTGGCACACAGATTGCAATCTGGTGGCTGGCCTGGGGAGACTGACTTCCCTGATCTCTGCCAAGACCCCAATTTTGATTTTTCTCTGGGTCCCACAAATTATGTAGCCAGGTTTGGCCCCACTCCTTGACCTTTTAACCCTCAGACCTTTGAGCTTAGAGGCAACAATCTCCTTAGCAAATTTCCTGCCTGCAGAGTCCTATTCTTGAACACATTCTCAACAACGTCAAATAAAACAGCAAGAATCTTCTCCCCCTGTCTCTCAGATCCCTTTTCCAAAGCCCAGCTGATTTTCCCTTTCAAATCTTGTTGTGGGCAATTAATCATGTACATGAGTCACAGCCTGTGAAAACCAGGAGGATCTGCTAGAGGAGATGGCTCCCCACTTGAAGGTCCTGCACTTTGAGCTGCATGCATGAGTTAGATGGGATCTGAGGCTGGAAGCCACTTTAGGACAAGGCTACACTATATTTTCCAGCCTTCCTGCAGTTAGGTATGGCTACCTGCCTGAGTTCTAGAGTCTAGAAAATCAATGAAATGGGAGCAGAAAATGATATGTGCCATTTCCAGACCTGACCCACAAAGTCCTCCTGCTTCATTTGTCCATTTCTTTCTCCCCTCATCTGCTGACAAGATGTTGATGCTGAGGGCAACCTTGGAAGCCCCATGTTGAAGGTGTGAAGACCTAGGAAGGAAAGAATCCCTTCTTGGAGGAGAGCTACCCATCAATCAGGAAGACTTTGCTGAGCTTAGGAAGAGTGAGAAATAAGCTTCTGTTGTGTTACCACTGTGTGCCACCACGCTTAGGAGGTGTATCTATTAAAGCAACTACAGTTACTCTATTAATTAATAAATATATGGAAATTTCAGAAAAATAAATAGAAAACACAAAAGAGAAGAGAAAAATAAGCCTACCACTCTGAGATCACCTCTATTAATGTTTTGGCTTATCATCTTACAGCCTTTCCGCAGGTGCTACTGCAATTACTTTTCACTGAGTCCTCAAAAGGTAACAAACAGAATGTTAAACTTTTCATATATAATTTTATTTAATTCTGAGAACAACCTTTTAAGATAGGAATAAATAGTCCCACTTTAGGATTGCAGAAACTAACAACTGGAGAAGTGAAATATGACATAACTTTTAGGTGGCAGAACTGGGAATTGAATCCAGTCTGTCTGATTGTAAACTCAACCCCTTACCTCATGCTTTTGTTGTTATTGTTAAGAAAACTGGGATGCTATTGTTTTCTAAATATGCTTTGTTCACTTAATAGTTTGTGAGCAATTTCCTCTGATTAAATATTCCATTTTATATGTATCATAGTCTATTTATCCAGCCCTCTAGTTGGATGTTTGGGTTGATATGTTTACACTATTATAAATAAGACTGTGGTGAGTATTCATATAGACAAATCTTTGCACATACCCATAAAAACTTCCTTAGGGTGATCTGGAATTGCTACATCAAAAGTTGTAAATATTCCTAAGGCAGTACACGATTATTGCCAAATCGTTCTACATCAGCGGTTTCTAAAAAGGGGAGGAATTGCCCGCAAAGGACAATTGACAGTGTCTGGAGACATTATTAATTGTCAGGACTGGGTGGGCATCTAGTGAGTAGAGGCCAAGGACGCTGTTAAACATCCTTCTATGCACAGATCAGCCCCCCTTTCCCCCAACAAAGAATTATCCAGTCTAAAATATCAATAGTGCCACTGTTCAGACAGCCGAACTGACATAATGGTCCCATCAGTGTATGTCACTGTTGAGATGAAATAAAGGCTATAATAAGGGCTCTTCTCTTCATTCAAATATAATTTACAAAGAACCTACTATATGCCCTATATGCCAGATACTGTGGTAGGTGCTCAGGTAGCAATCAAGGAGGAAGCTCAGATCAACAGCCAGGAGTAAAGAGAGGAGGTGACTTGGAAGTAAATTTTGGCTTCACTTGATACAGAGAAAGCACATCTGTTTCATTTTACATTTTCATATCTTTCATATCATTTTGTATTAAATTATTTCCACATAATTCTGCATTAAATTATACAACCTCGTAAGGTTGCTACAAGAAGCAATTAATATTGTTATATTCCTACTGATACATACATGAATGCTTGATCCTGATTATTTTGAGGCAATCTCTAAAGAATAAAATTGGCTGTTTCCATTTAGAGAAGAGCTAACACCTATCCTTCTCAAACTCTTCCAAAATACAGCAGAGGGAGGAACACTGCCAAACTCATTCCAGGAGGCCACCATCACTCTGATACCAAAACCAGACAAAGATGTCACAAAAAAAGAAAACTACCTCTCCAGAAAGTAGGCATAGAGGGAACCTACCTCAACATAATAAAGGCCCTATATGACAAACCCACAGCCAACATCATTCTCAATGGTGAAAAACTGAAACCATTTCCTCTAAGACCAGGAACAAGACATGGTTGCCCATTCTCACTACTACTATTCAACATAGTCTGGGAAGTTTTAGCCATAGCAATCAGAGAAGAAAAAGAAATAAAAGGCATCCAAATTGAAAAAGAAGAAGTAATAAAACTGTCATTCTTTGCAGATGACATGATACTATACATAGAGAATCCTAAAGATGCCAACAGAAAACTACTAGAGCTAATCAATGAATTTGGCAAAGTAGCAGGATACAAAATTAACGCACGGAAATCTCTTGCATTCCTATGGTTGCGCGTCCGCCTGCCGATGCAGGGGAACCGGGTTCGTGCCCCGGTATGGAAAGATCCCACGTGCCGCGGAGTAGCTGGGCCTGTGAGGCATGGCCGCTGAGCCTGCGTGTCCGGAGCCTGCGCTCCGCAACGGGAGAGGCCACAACAGGGGAAGGCCCGCATACCACAAAAAAAATAAAATAAAATAAAAAATAAAAAAAAAAGAAAGGCCACTTTCAAAATGAAGAAACGGAAATCTTTGTAACATCACTGCTCAGAGACAACCGCTACAAACCACAAAAAAAAAAAAAAAAAAAAAAGATGATCCAAACAGACGGAGAGATATACCATGTTCTTGGATTGGAAGAATCAACACTGTGAAAATGACACTACTACCCAAAGCAGTCTACAGATTCAATACAATCCCTACCAAACTACCAATGGCATTTTCCACAGAAGTAGAACAAAATATTTCACAATTTGTATGGAAACACAAAAGACCCTGAATAGCCAAAGCAATCTTGAGAAAGAAACACAGAGCTAGAGGAATCAGGCTCCCTGACTTCCGACTATATTACAAAGCTACAGTAATCAAGACAGTATGGTACTAGCACAAAAATAGAAATATAGATCAATGTGACAGGAAAGGCCGGCCAGAGATAAACCCACACATGTATAGTCACCTTATCTTTGATAAAGGAGGCAAGAATATACAATGGAGAAAAGACAGCCTCTTCTATAAGTGGTGCTGAGAAAAACTGGACAGCTACATGTAAAAGAATGAAATTAGAACACTCCCTAACATCATATACAAGAATAAACTCAAAATGGATTAAAGACCTAAATGTAAGGTCAGACACTATAAAACTCTTAGAGGAAAACATAGGCAGAACACTCTATGACTTAAATCACAGCAAGATCCTTTTTGACCCACCTCCTAGAGAAATGGAAATAAAAACAAAAATAAACAAATGGGACCTAATGAAACTTAAAAGCTTTTGCACAGCAAAGGAAACCATAAACAAGACGAAAAGACAACCCTCAGAATGGGAGAAAATATTTGCAAATGAAGCAACTGACAAAGGATTAACCTCCAAAATTTACAAGCAGCTCATGCAGATCAATATCAAAAACAAACAAACAACCCAATCTAAAAATGGGCCGAAGACCTAAGTAGACATTTCTCCAAAGATGATATACAGATTGCCAACAAACACATGAAAGGATGCTCAACATGCCTAATCATTAGAGAAATGCAAATCAAAACTACAATGAGGTATCACCTCACAGCAGTCAGAATGGCCATCATCAAAAAATCTACAAACAATAAATGCTGGAGAGGGTGTGGAGAAAGGAACCCTCTTGCACTGTTGGTGGGAACGTAAATTGATACAGCCACTATGTAGAACAGTATTAGTTCTAAAAATAGAACTATGATATGACCCAGCAATCCCACTACTGGGCATATACCCTGAGAAAAGCATAATTCAAAAAGAGTCATGTATCACAGTGTTCATTGCAGCACTATTACATTACAGTAGCCAGGACATGGAAGCAACCTAAGTGTCCATCGACAGATGAATGGATAAAGAAGATGTGGCACATATATAAACAATGGAATATTACTCAGCCATAAAAAGAAACGAAATTGAGTTATTTGTAGTGAGGTGGATGGACATAGAGTCTGTCATACCAAGTGAAGTAAGTCAGAAAGATAAAAACAAATACCGTATGCTAACACATATATATGGAATCTAAAAAAAAAAAAAATGTTCTGACAAACCTAGGGGCAGGACAGGAATAAAGATGCAGACGTAGAGAATGGACCTGAGGACACGGGGAGGGGGACAGGTAAGCTGGGACGAAGTGAGAGAGCGGCCTTACATTTCTTACTTTACCCTTTTAAATATGCTTTCCAATTATCTCATTAGAATCAAATGATTAGATCATTACAAAATACCATATGGGCTAGACGTGTCTGAACATATCATCCTTATGTTATAGCTGAAAAAACTAAGGCAGAGTTGAGAATAGAGTCCAAGATTCCTGTCTCCAAGTCTAGAACATGTTCTCTTACACTCTGATGTCATTTACAGTTTAACAAAGCTATTAGTGATCTAAGATTTTAATTCTCAAACAAATGGGCTTAATCAGGCATTGCAGGGAAGAGGTTCCATAAACTAGACCAATGTCATTTCTTCCCTGTAGGTGTCTTTGGTCCAGGTTGCCTCCTATAGGGTTTCTTCTGGGAAATAGGATGCCAGGAATAAACAGAACTACTTGAAGAGAATAAGACAGTCAAATACCACTACAGCATTTCTAAACTTGTTTTCGATAGATTTCAATCACTATGCTCTACAGACTGATGAAATTCAGTGTTCAGTGAAGGATATTACTACCCGACTTGGGCTTCCTATACTTACATCCCTGGTGAGTAAACTAATATCCCTGGTGACTCTGGATAGTCCCCATTTGTCTCTCCAGATGCACTTGCCACCTTTCACTGCCCTGTTCTGTGCCAGAAGGCTGACTCCTATGACCTACTGCACCAGGGCTCCCTTTGCCCTCTTGGCCTCAAGCAAGGCTGGGTTCAACCAATGAGTGGCACTGGCAGGAGATAGAGGGTGTAAGGAGGGTAATGTTTCCCCGGCTCTCTCTCGTCCAGGTCATGGTTTGCCAGCGTCTGAGTTCCTCTCTCCCAGGGCCACAGCTCTGGCTCTCCCACAGCTGTAATTCTCTCTCAGAGCCTCTGAGAGAGAGGCTCTGGTAGTTGCACTCTCCTCTTCAGATCTAGGAGTGGCAGTTAATGTCTACGTAGCAAGACTAGCTATACTGTTTGCCCTTAAATACCTTCTGGGAGGTGGGCTGAGGACGAGGTGTAGCAAACAGCCAAATTTGTTGGCGATAACTATAAGGATCAGAAGGGAAAGAGACAGCTCTCACTTGGACATGCTCAATGCATATCTAATAACTACACCTTGGAAAGAGTAGGATGTAAAGGCAACCATCTCAGAAGTTAAAATTTTTATGAGACCTTTTGATATTATATAAAACATAAGATATGTAATCAATAAACCTGAAAATTCAATGTTCCTGAAAAGGTTGGTCAATATAATAATAGGGCTTCATAAGCCCATTATAAATAAGTATAAGGTTGGTCAATATAATCTCCCATATCTGAAAATATTTTCAAAGAAAAAATCCTAACATCTTCAAGGCCTAATGCTGGAAAGGGTCTTTTACCTTCAATAAGTTATACTGTATGAATGAAGCAGTCATGAGAAAACTAGAAATTTCAGTTCGCCGGAACAGTCATGCTTCATCCAATGCTTTTGCCTAGAAGAAGCTAGCAGTGGGCTATTGCTAGTTGTTAACATTTGGTCAGCGACAGCCTACTTTCTCTATAACACGGTCTCCACATGAAATGAAGTAAAAGAAAACAACAAACAGAAAAACAATGGAAGGGATGAGGAGATGAGGGTCCAGCAATTAACATAAAGATCAATTAATGCAGGGCTTCCCTGGTGGCCCAGTGGTTGAGAATCCGCCTGCCAATGCAGAGGATGCGGGTTTGAGCCCTGGTCCGGGAAGATCCCACGTGCCACGGAGCAACTGAGCCCGTGCACCACAACTACTGAGCCTGCGCTCTAGAGCCCGCGAAACACAACTACTGAAGCCTGCACGTCTAGAGCCCGTGCTCCGCAACAAGAGGAGCCACCACAATGAGAAGCCTGCGCACCGCAGCGAAGAGTAGCCCCCACTCGCCACAACTAGAGAAAGCCAGCGCGCAGCAACAAAGACCCAACGCAGCCAAAAATAAATAAATTAAATAAATAATTTTTTTTAAAAGATCAATTAATGCAGAAAAGCAGTTCAGATAATTCACCAGTTATCTGGGCTTTATTAAGTTCTACTTAAAAAAATTTATAAAATAAGGTCCAAATAATTAAAAGATGTGTTCATGAAATGAATTTCCTGGTCTAATTGTCTATATTAGCTGAATAATATTAGCTATATT
The DNA here is from genome assembly GCF_002837175.3 of Physeter macrocephalus. Taxonomy (NCBI): domain Eukaryota; kingdom Metazoa; phylum Chordata; class Mammalia; order Artiodactyla; family Physeteridae; genus Physeter; species Physeter macrocephalus. The sequence continues at coordinate 83,144,892 of NC_041215.1, forward strand.
GGCTGAATAGGCTGAAATTTCTGCTTAGAGGTGGTTGAACTAACCACATAAGGAGGTATCAGTGGTAATTACTCAATTGAATAGAAAACCTTACATTAAGCCCTATACTGCAGTGAAAAATGAGAAGTCATGACCTTGAGTTCACAGTCAAGTAGTCATTTATATACCCAAATACTTATAATATTAAGAAAATAGAAAGGAGCATATTTAAAGCATTACAGAAGTTCAAAAGAGGGAGAGATTATATTCAGCTTAGGTGGGATGTGGCGAGGATCACCAAGAGTTTCATGAAGATGGACTTTAAGGGATGAGAGGATTTAAACTGGCAGAGAAAAGGAGAAAGCAAAGGGACAGACCTGAATGTACACCCAACAGTTAATGGTCAGCAGAGGTCACAACAAGAGTGGCCGGGCATGAAGGTTCTGCAATCCGAAGACCTCAGCTTGAATCCCAGCTCCCTCACTTACCAGCTGAGTGACTTTGAGCAAATTACTTAACCTCCCAAGCCTTAGTTTCTCCTTTTGTAAAATGGGGGTGGCAATAAGCTACCTATGGGGACTGTTGAGAGGATTAAAAGAGGCAATGCTTGCTGAAGAGCTAATGCCAGGAACGTAGTTAGTGCTCCATAAATAGAGTTATTGTTAATCAACAGTGGAGCTTCCATTTCCCTTCTATCATGTTTACATTTTTTAAAACTTGATACCCTAAAGAGGTATCTCAAAGGTTCCTCATTTTTTTCACTCAGGTGAAAAAGATCTTTTGAACTAAATTTGCAACAGCCTAAAGCTATGTTTTAAGAAAGGAAACAGAATTTATCATTAATATGTGAAACCACTGTTCAGCTGCTGAAACAACCAATTAATAAGAAACTCTTGGAATTATAGAAAATACACACTTTTATTCCAGGAAAACATCTTTACTATTTTAATCCTAAAAATAAATAAATAAACAAATAAATTTAGCCTGAATGCCTGTGGATGATCGGAAACCAAAGTGTCTCCTAAAATATTAGAAATCCACCCACTCCTTTATGACTAAACTGTTTCTGTAATTCAAATTCCACTTTCCAAAAGAATGTGGTTAAATGCAAACTACCCTTAAAATAAGTGACTAAAGTAGCAAGTAGTGGACCTCAAGGATCTTGCTGACTTTCCATAAAACAACTCAAAGCTATTTCAGAGGAAAGCTTCATATGACCCTTCAACACTATACGAAACGTGAAACACTAACTTCCAATTAAGCCAGCCTTGTAAATAAATGGGTGACCCAAACCTCAGGAACCAAAATAAATTGGTCAGATTAGTAAACATTTAGATTATGGGCTGGGAAAAATTAAGTTAACCTTAAATTACCTCCCCATGATTCTGTAGGAACTGTACTTTCCTGTAATCTATCCTCATGTTCAAAGCAGCAAATGCAATTTGTCACTGTGTTTCTTATGATCGATCATGTGTCTGTCAGGAAAAGGGGCTGAAACAGCAAATATTTCCGGCTTCAAACACAAAATCGATTCAGGTTCTGGGCTAGTGAACATGGTTGTGGGCTTGAGGGAATTTTTAAAACACTATGTGCAAAGTTGAAATGAGATTTCATGAAATTCCTTTGTAATTCTATTGTTGGAGTGGAGGCAACATCTGCCTTTTAAGCAAATC
>NC_041215.1:83149716-83157867 GCF_002837175.3 Physeter macrocephalus
TTTTTTGATCCACCTCCTAGAGTAATGGAAATAAAAACAAAAATAAACAAATGGGACCTAATGAAACTTAAAAGCTTTTGCACAGCAAAGGAAACCATAAACAAGACGAAAAGACAACCCTCAGAACGGGAGAAAATATTTGCAAATGAAGCAACTGACAAAGGATTAACCTCCAAAATTTACAAGCAGCTCATGCAGATCAATATCAAAAACAAACAAACAACCCAATCTAAAAATGGGCCGAAGACCTAAGTAGACATTTCTCCAAAGATGATATACAGATTGCCAACAAACACATGAAAGGATGCTCAACATGCCTAATCATTAGAGAAATGCAAATCAAAACTACAATGAGGTATCACCTCACAGCAGTCAGAATGGCCATCATCAAAAAATCTACAAACAATAAATGCTGGAGAGGGTGTGGAGAAAGGAACCCTCTTGCACTGTTGGTGGGAACGTAAATTGATACAGCCACTATGTAGAACAGTATTAGTTCTAAAAATAGAACTATGATATGACCCAGCAATCCCACTACTGGGCATATACCCTGAGAAAAGCATAATTCAAAAAGAGTCATGTATCACAGTGTTCATTGCAGCACTATTACATTACAGTAGCCAGGACATGGAAGCAACCTAAGTGTCCATCGACAGATGAATGGATAAAGAAGATGTGGCACATATATAAACAATGGAATATTACTCAGCCATAAAAAGAAACGAAATTGAGTTATTTGTAGTGAGGTGGATGGACATAGAGTCTGTCATACCAAGTGAAGTAAGTCAGAAAGATAAAAACAAATACCGTATGCTAACACATATATATGGAATCTAAAAAAAAAAAAAAAATGTTCTGACAAACCTAGGGGCAGGACAGGAATAAAGATGCAGACGTAGAGAATGGACCTGAGGACACGGGGAGGGGGACAGGTAAGCTGGGACGAAGTGAGAGAGCGGCCTTACATTTCTTACTTTACCCTTTTAAATATGCTTTCCAATTATCTCATTAGAATCAAATGATTAGATCATTACAAAATACCATATGGGCTAGACGTGTCTGAACATATCATCCTTATGTTATAGCTGAAAAAACTAAGGCAGAGTTGAGAATAGAGTCCAAGATTCCTGTCTCCAAGTCTAGAACATGTTCTCTTACACTCTGATGTCATTTACAGTTTAACAAAGCTATTAGTGATCTAAGATTTTAATTCTCAAACAAATGGGCTTAATCAGGCATTGCAGGGAAGAGGTTCCATAAACTAGACCAATGTCATTTCTTCCCTGTAGGTGTCTTTGGTCCAGGTTGCCTCCTATAGGGTTTCTTCTGGGAAATAGGATGCCAGGAATAAACAGAACTACTTGAAGAGAATAAGACAGTCAAATACCACTACAGCATTTCTAAACTTGTTTTCGATAGATTTCAATCACTATGCTCTACAGACTGATGAAATTCAGTGTTCAGTGAAGGATATTACTACCCGACTTGGGCTTCCTATACTTACATCCCTGGTGAGTAAACTAATATCCCTGGTGACTCTGGATAGTCCCCATTTGTCTCTCCAGATGCACTTGCCACCTTTCACTGCCCTGTTCTGTGCCAGAAGGCTGACTCCTATGACCTACTGCACCAGGGCTCCCTTTGCCCTCTTGGCCTCAAGCAAGGCTGGGTTCAACCAATGAGTGGCACTGGCAGGAGATAGAGGGTGTAAGGAGGGTAATGTTTCCCCGGCTCTCTCTCGTCCAGGTCATGGTTTGCCAGCGTCTGAGTTCCTCTCTCCCAGGGCCACAGCTCTGGCTCTCCCACAGCTGTAATTCTCTCTCAGAGCCTCTGAGAGAGAGGCTCTGGTAGTTGCACTCTCCTCTTCAGATCTAGGAGTGGCAGTTAATGTCTACGTAGCAAGACTAGCTATACTGTTTGCCCTTAAATACCTTCTGGGAGGTGGGCTGAGGACGAGGTGTAGCAAACAGCCAAATTTGTTGGCGATAACTATAAGGATCAGAAGGGAAAGAGACAGCTCTCACTTGGACATGCTCAATGCATATCTAATAACTACACCTTGGAAAGAGTAGGATGTAAAGGCAACCATCTCAGAAGTTAAAATTTTTATGAGACCTTTTGATATTATATAAAACATAAGATATGTAATCAATAAACCTGAAAATTCAATGTTCCTGAAAAGGTTGGTCAATATAATAATAGGGCTTCATAAGCCCATTATAAATAAGTATAAGGTTGGTCAATATAATCTCCCATATCTGAAAATATTTTCAAAGAAAAAATCCTAACATCTTCAAGGCCTAATGCTGGAAAGGGTCTTTTACCTTCAATAAGTTATACTGTATGAATGAAGCAGTCATGAGAAAACTAGAAATTTCAGTTCGCCGGAACAGTCATGCTTCATCCAATGCTTTTGCCTAGAAGAAGCTAGCAGTGGGCTATTGCTAGTTGTTAACATTTGGTCAGCGACAGCCTACTTTCTCTATAACACGGTCTCCACATGAAATGAAGTAAAAGAAAACAACAAACAGAAAAACAATGGAAGGGATGAGGAGATGAGGGTCCAGCAATTAACATAAAGATCAATTAATGCAGGGCTTCCCTGGTGGCCCAGTGGTTGAGAATCCGCCTGCCAATGCAGAGGATGCGGGTTTGAGCCCTGGTCCGGGAAGATCCCACGTGCCACGGAGCAACTGAGCCCGTGCACCACAACTACTGAGCCTGCGCTCTAGAGCCCGCGAAACACAACTACTGAAGCCTGCACGTCTAGAGCCCGTGCTCCGCAACAAGAGGAGCCACCACAATGAGAAGCCTGCGCACCGCAGCGAAGAGTAGCCCCCACTCGCCACAACTAGAGAAAGCCAGCGCGCAGCAACATCTAGAGCCCGTGCTCCGCAACAAGAGGAGCCACCACAATGAGAAGCCTGCGCACCGCAGCGAAGAGTAGCCCCCACTCGCCACAACTAGAGAAAGCCAGCGCGCAGCAACAAAGACCCAACGCAGCCAAAAATAAATAAATTAAATAAATAATTTTTTTTAAAAGATCAATTAATGCAGAAAAGCAGTTCAGATAATTCACCAGTTATCTGGGCTTTATTAAGTTCTACTTAAAAAAATTTATAAAATAAGGTCCAAATAATTAAAAGATGTGTTCATGAAATGAATTTCCTGGTCTAATTGTCTATATTAGCTGAATAATATTAGCTATATTGGCTGAATAGGCTGAAATTTCTGCTTAGAGGTGGTTGAACTAACCACATAAGGAGGTATCAGTGGTAATTACTCAATTGAATAGAAAACCTTACATTAAGCCCTATACTGCAGTGAAAAATGAGAAGTCATGACCTTGAGTTCACAGTCAAGTAGTCATTTATATACCCAAATACTTATAATATTAAGAAAATAGAAAGGAGCATATTTAAAGCATTACAGAAGTTCAAAAGAGGGAGAGATTATATTCAGCTTAGGTGGGATGTGGCGAGGATCACCAAGAGTTTCATGAAGATGGACTTTAAGGGATGAGAGGATTTAAACTGGCAGAGAAAAGGAGAAAGCAAAGGGACAGACCTGAATGTACACCCAACAGTTAATGGTCAGCAGAGGTCACAACAAGAGTGGCCGGGCATGAAGGTTCTGCAATCCGAAGACCTCAGCTTGAATCCCAGCTCCCTCACTTACCAGCTGAGTGACTTTGAGCAAATTACTTAACCTCCCAAGCCTTAGTTTCTCCTTTTGTAAAATGGGGGTGGCAATAAGCTACCTATGGGGACTGTTGAGAGGATTAAAAGAGGCAATGCTTGCTGAAGAGCTAATGCCAGGAACGTAGTTAGTGCTCCATAAATAGAGTTATTGTTAATCAACAGTGGAGCTTCCATTTCCCTTCTATCATGTTTACATTTTTTAAAACTTGATACCCTAAAGAGGTATCTCAAAGGTTCCTCATTTTTTTCACTCAGGTGAAAAAGATCTTTTGAACTAAATTTGCAACAGCCTAAAGCTATGTTTTAAGAAAGGAAACAGAATTTATCATTAATATGTGAAACCACTGTTCAGCTGCTGAAACAACCAATTAATAAGAAACTCTTGGAATTATAGAAAATACACACTTTTATTCCAGGAAAACATCTTTACTATTTTAATCCTAAAAATAAATAAATAAACAAATAAATTTAGCCTGAATGCCTGTGGATGATCGGAAACCAAAGTGTCTCCTAAAATATTAGAAATCCACCCACTCCTTTATGACTAAACTGTTTCTGTAATTCAAATTCCACTTTCCAAAAGAATGTGGTTAAATGCAAACTACCCTTAAAATAAGTGACTAAAGTAGCAAGTAGTGGACCTCAAGGATCTTGCTGACTTTCCATAAAACAACTCAAAGCTATTTCAGAGGAAAGCTTCATATGACCCTTCAACACTATACGAAACGTGAAACACTAACTTCCAATTAAGCCAGCCTTGTAAATAAATGGGTGACCCAAACCTCAGGAACCAAAATAAATTGGTCAGATTAGTAAACATTTAGATTATGGGCTGGGAAAAATTAAGTTAACCTTAAATTACCTCCCCATGATTCTGTAGGAACTGTACTTTTCTGTAATCTATCCTCATGTTCAAAGCAGCAAATGCAATTTGTCACTGTGTTTCTTATGATCGATCATGTGTCTGTCAGGAAAAGGGGCTGAAACAGCAAATATTTCCGGCTTCAAACACAAAATCGATTCAGGTTCTGGGCTAGTGAACATGGTTGTGGGCTTGAGGGAATTTTTAAAACACTATGTGCAAAGTTGAAATGAGATTTCATGAAATTCCTTTGTAATTCTATTGTTGGAGTGGAGGCAACATCTGCCTTTTAAGCAAATCTCAGCAACTCAATCACAGGACTATAGACCCATGTCAGTCATGACTGGCTTATCAGGGAATAAGCATATTCACCACTGAATCTTCTACATACATGAAATTAATCCCTTCTGAGACCAAACGCTTTTAAATATATTTATTTCAATGGAAATTTTTCTAAAATAAAATGAAAAATGAAGTTCAGTGAAAATAAGTTATTAAATATCATTATATTATTATCTTATATATAATAGCAATATAGTACAATGCATTCTTTTTTATATATAAATTTATTTATTTATTTATTTTGGCTGCATTGGGTCTTCGTTGCAGTGTGCAGGCTTCTCATTGTTGTGGAGCACGGGCTCCAGGCGCGCGGGCTCAGTAGTTGTGGCTCGCGGCCTCCAGAGCACAGGCCCAGCAGTTGTGGCTCACAGGTCTAGTTGCTCCGTGGCACGTGGGATCCTCCCGGACCAGGGATCAAACCCGTGTCCCCTGCATTGGCAGGTGGATTCTTAACCACTGCACCACCAGGGAAGTCCCAGTGCAATGCATTCTTAAATATAACTTCCAGTATAATTTTTTGTTTGGTTTTTCATCTCTTCTCTTCAAGGAGAAGCAATCAGCTCTCCTTTCTTATATCATGAGAAGGCAGAGCAAGATCTGAATATATAAAGATGGAGAAAGAGGAGTCCTGGCAGAAAGGATGAAAAACACAGAAATAGAAAAGCACTATACAGCCATTGAAAATGGCACGGAATTTAATTAGAATGGAGCTGAGGCCATGCGAAAGCAGTAGACACTAGGCTGGAATAAAATTGAACTTTTCCACCTAAGACTCACTATGACTCAGAAACAGGGCCGGCTTCTTGGGCATGTAACCAGTGCAGTTGCACAGGGGCTCCCTGCTTGAGGTTTAATGCTGTGCTGTGTGAAATTCTCAGTAATTTTATCTTTGAACTTGTGCTTTGTAAATGAAGTCCAACAGAACAATAGTGTATGAGCCCAGAGCTTGAAGCCTTGGCTCACACTCAGTCTCCCCTCCCACTGCCTGCCCAGGACTGGTTCTTGACCATGGATTCCTGCTGCCTGGTACCCTGGGTCCCGCCCAGCCTACCCCCTTGTCAGCCCTGCCCTGAGACCAGGAGCCACAAGCAGGTCAAAACTGTTGAGAGTGAGGCCCAACTGACCTGCCATTGACCTCTGCTCCTGGCTGGGGCCTGGGTGGGAGTGGGGGGACGGTCAGGCGCATGCCCCATGCCGTCATGAAGAGGAGCAAGGCTGTGGTCATCCCCACCCAGAGCTGGCAGCACTATGGCACATTCAGCAGGCAACTCAGCAAGGGCCTCTCACTCACACCCAATCCAGGTACTGAGAATTTCTCAGCATAGAGGTTGAAATCACTTGGGGGGTCACACATCTGCTGTGGGTTGGAGCAGCAGACCCTTGGGAAGGGAAAATTGACTTCTCCACCTCCAGCCAGGCTCCTGCTTAATCATTTTTCACTGAGCTCCACAAATTATGTAGCTGGCTCTACTTAGAATCTCTACTCATCCAGCTTTTCTTCCTATTTTTAACGATGGCTTTACCCTTCTCCATATTTCTCAGGTGTAGAATCTCTAAGTCATCAATGACTTCCCTCCCTCCTTGCTCAAATTCACACCTGCAGGACAACCCCAACTGTCCTCTGCTGTCTATTCCTACTGTTCGTGCTTTAGTTCAGTAGTTCATCTGGCTCCACCAGTCCATCATAAGAGATTCCTAATTATTTTCACAGCTTTGAGCCTCCCCTTGTTCAATTCATTTAGCCACTGCCACCAGGTTACCCAAAACCCCACTCTGACCATGCTAAAAGGTTCTCAAGGGCTCCCTGTGGCTTACTGTTAGTGAAGCTCGAATTCTTTAGTCAGGCACTCAAGGTTCTTTCTTCTTTTGCCCCCATCCTATTTTTGCATACCCATTCTATAGCATATGCAATACTTTGGCCAAATTAAACCACTCACTATCTCCTATACATATTTTGGGTTGCTCATTATTGTGTTTCTGCTGAAGCCATTTTGCTGTACCTGGATGCCTTCCCCTACTCCACAGCTATCTCCAACAGTGAAACCTAACCCTCTTCCCAGCTTGACTGACACCTCCTCCATGAAGTCTTCTATAATGATCCAAGTCACAATGTGACTCCATTTTCCTCTGTGACTAATGCCATTTAGTTTGTGTCATTTATTTATCAATTTATCAATAATACAGCTTGACATTAGTTGTTTGTGAACAGTACAAAACCTTGTACTTGGAAGAACCTGGAAGCACCTAGAAGGCAAGAAGCATGTCCTCTTACTTTTGTACACCCACAGGGCCCCTACCCGGGGCTTAGGTATAATGGGCACTCATTGTATAGTGTTATGTTTGTTGGAAACGATGAATAAATGAATCTGTTGTGCAAACAGATCAGGTTTTCTGAAAGCCTGGCACACCTGTAACCCTTCTGTGTCATCCCCTTTCCTCCTCTCAGCTCACCTAACAAAACATCCGGGCTGCTTTTCAAACCAAAAGCCCATCAAACACCTGTATCATCATTATCAACACTAACAAAAATATCACCTCACACTTTTTATTAATGTTTAAAGTTCCATATTCTGAATGCTTAGAATAACCTCAAAGAGAACACCTGTTACTTGAGTGCTCTTATTTTCAACCTCTTGAGGGCTATTTTTTCATTACTATATTAAAGTGGGTTGTTTAATAACTTATAACAGGGAAAAAAGGTAGATCGCAGTCACTATGATACTGGATACATAGAATAAATTTTTTTTCACTTGCAATTCTTTATTTGTCTCCTAATTTCAAGTCTGTTTTTTAGGACTAACTGAGGAAAGTGATGAAAAATAATGAAATAAACTGAAGAGGTTTTTTGGCTGTCAAAACTTTTATTCGACTTTAGTAGTTCATCAGTCTACTCTTGACTTCGGGATGCCATGTTTATTATAATTTTGTAAGTGTTTTCAATGCCTTTCTCTCACCCATATTCTGAACCTCTAAGAGGATCATCAATCTTATTTATCAAATAATTAAATTTTTAAACTCCATGTGATAAGTTCTTCAAAGTTCATCTGCTGAAGAAAAAAAAAGCACACTAGTTGATCCTGAGCAAGAAACACCTTAAAAATATAGTAGTTAATAAAGAATCAGGGAGGATGGTTATATTTTTACATGGAAACTTCAAGATGTTTACGTATACTATCAGAATTACAACAATAGGGCTTCCCTGGTGGCGCAGTGGTTGAGAGTCCGCCTGCCGATGCAGGGGACATG
>NC_041215.1:83157951-83188501 GCF_002837175.3 Physeter macrocephalus
CCCACATGCCGCGGAGCGGCTGGGCCCGTGAGCCACGGCCGCTGAGCCTGCGCGTCCGGAGCCTGTGCTCCGCAACGGGAGAGGCCACAACAGTGAGAGGCCCGCGTACCGCAAAAAAAAAAAAAAAAAAAAAAAAAAACAGACATATATGGTAGAAGATAATGGAGAAAGAAAAGAGAAACTTTCTAAGCAGATCAAAATGAAGACAAAGAGTGAACCAAGATCTTCAACTCTAGAACACACTTCCCCTCCCTGCCTTTTGCCAGTCCTCCCAACAACCTAGTCTTTACAGCCATCATTACTATCCTGGGGGGATAAAAGAAGAACTCTCCATTCCCAAAGTCAGCTCCCAAATATTAAAAGGCAACTTTGCTTTACCCTCTGTCTTCAGAGTAGAGTAGGGCCCTGAAGAAACATCAGCAGCTGAAAACCTGATTTTCTATGCCTGTGGTAACACCTCTAGCCACAATTCTAGGTAGCAGGAAGACAAGTTAACTGCTGAGGAAGATGAGAATTATGCTCTTGAAGAAAAGACAGCATATGAACAGTATTAAATAAAAGTTAGGAGCTGACAGAGAGGAATAAGAAACAAAAACTATAGAAATGGAGAAAATCAGTTGGGGAAGAATAAGAAAAGTAAGGGCAATAAAGAGAAAAGACTGCAATTCTGGGCTATAACAAGCCATTCTACTAGGAAGGGATTTTTTTTAGCCCAAGCACACAACAAGGATGTGGAAATAATGAGAAAGAGATGAATTTGTGATTATTCAACTTTTTACAGAATCTTCAACATATCAATCATTAAATGCTTTTATTTCATCCCATGGCTTTCTAGGGTTATAGAGAAATAGACACTTACTAAAGATCACTCACTGCTTGCTTGTCCTAAACCTATCAAAGTCTTTAAGAAGGATATAATGAATAATGCATCTAATCAATAAAAAAGTAAATAAAAATGGTATTTTGATAGGCATTCCTTAACATTAAAGCATTATATTGATAGACATCTCACAAAAAAATGAAACTTGGTTTCAGTACAAGCTCGTCAATTTTCTACATAATATTGCCAACTTTCAGATGAAATAGAGAAAATTTTACCTTTAGTGTCCTTCCCACCACTTTTGCTATTCTGAGCAACAGCAACAAACTCTAGAGAAACATGCAGCTTTATTAGACAACTGGAAGAAGAGCTCATCAAATGACTACAAAACTTTCATGACCAAGGATAAGAACTTTCCATTATTATGAATACCAAAGAAGTCCCATAGAAAGTGGCATCCAGTTTCATTATGCTCAGTGAATAGATATTGAAGAAATTAGAACAGACTGGCTTTCAGATCCGGGATCTAATAGCAAGTTCAAATCACTGTGAAAATAAAAGGCTTAGAAATAGCAGACAACAGCATGTTGGGTTTCCTTTTCCCCCTGAAACTAGCATGTTCACCCTGCTCATTGCCTTTGGAATTGCTAGAAAATTATTCATTTTTTTGTTTGTTTCACAAACTAAAAACCTACTTGCTCAGTCCTGTCAAAAGCTGACTGCAGATAATGCTGGATTCAAGCCTAAATAACCCCTCAATTTGTCCAGCCTCTCTCAGCTCAACAACAGAAACAGTTAAAATAGATGCTAAAAAGGCATAAATGAGTCAGAGGCCCATTCTTCCCCTGACTTTCCTCCTCTTTTCCTCGTCTTCCTTACCTTGGAACTCATGATCTCTCCCCAATCTTGAATGAGAATGAAATGCATTACGGTCCCAAAATGACATCAGAGACACCAACATGCCCATTTTCTTCAGACTTTCACTGGAATTCTGGAGTAGACATCTTTTTCTAGCACCTAACAAATGCATTCTAAAACCATGCAGTGATATTCTTAAAGACAAGGTATCTTGACAGAGAAACACGAGGTATTATTGGGTACAAAACGTAGCCCCTGTGATATATGAATTTTCCACAAGCCACTGTGTGTTAGAAAAAGACCATTAGATCAAAGATAGTGTAGTAACATTCTAACTAGTCTAAACTCAGAAGGAATTTAAACAGCAAAATTCATATTGTAAAGAGTCTACATTAATGTGTTCCTGGATGCCAAAGGGTAACAGAAGGCTTGGTTCCCAGACCAATAGGGCTCTGGAAGGTGACAATGCAAAGTCCTACCTGGTAGGCATCAGGAATGTTGACCGTCTCTCCATGCTCCCCGACATAGCCAATGATGCCTTTGCCCCAGGGGACCTGCACCTCATTTGAGTTTTCTGTGCAGCTGCAGGGCAGCAGTGGGGTTCCTGCATGCACGTCAAAGAATTTGGAGACCAAGCTCTTCTTGCCAGCAGCTGCCCCTTCCACCAGGAAGAGAGAGCAGCGGTCAGCGTCCACCATGAGGCAGACAAAGATGAGGATCTTGTAGCTCAGACTGGTAAGGTCAAGGTCATTGGAGATATCCTTGACCAGTTCCAGGAAGAACTGACGCTCATTATGCTTTTTGAGGTGGCACTTGTAGTCCATGGCGGTAGGGGGGTACTGAGGCACATTCACCCGCGATTCCAGCAGGGCACTGAGAATGTGGGCAGTGGTGGGGGGCAGGGAGCTGGCCTTCCGGAGAAGTGCCCTCCGCCGCACACTGCTCAGGGGCTCCTGGGCCCGGGAGGTCACTTGTTCATCGTAGGTCCTGTTCACGTGGATGGCCTTGGAGCGGGCAAAACTCTTCCTTAGCTCTTTCTGAGAAGCTCTCTGCTGCAGGCTCCCATCGCTGCAGCTGCCACTGGCCCAGCTGGGACTCAGGGGAACCCCACCTGAGTCCCCACCACCCAGAGTGTGCTGGCTGCTAGCAGAGCCATTTGGTCCTGTGCCATCACCAACGGTGCTGCTACTGCTGCCACCTCCATGAGCCACGCTGCTTGTGCCAGTCAGTGTGGGCCTTGGGCCTAAAGCCCCCTGACTCTGACTGTGTCTCTGCAGCCACTTCTCCACCATCTCCTGCTTCCCCTTCCGCATCAAGTAATCTTCAAACAATTCTGGGTGCCTGTCCAGGAAAGTTTCCACCTCCCCAAAGTCCAGGCGGGAGGCTGTCATGGTCCCAGACACAGCTTTCTCTGCCTCTCTACACTTGGACCAAATGTTTCCCTGCCCCAGCCGTCTAGCCGGCCCTGCACATGACACCCCACCAGTATTCGCAGCTCCGGGGCAGAGATTCTGCGGAGCAGTGGAATCCTAAGCGGCTGGGAAGCGCCCCTCCGTTCGGGCTCAGCGGCTGGCACGAACCCCACCCCCGGTCCTGCTACTTCTGCGCCGCACAGGTGCCCCCACAGAGCTGCTGCCGCCCGTTCTGAAAACCCCGAGCTACCGCTGCTCTTGCTCTGGCTGCCGCCACCGCCGCCGCCGCCGCCGTCGCTGTAACAGGATGAGTGGACCACTGTGAAAGGGAGGTAGGGCAGGACACGCCCCTGAGTGAGGCACGGATCCCGGAGAGAGGAGAGAGCTGGGAGGAGGGAGACGCGAGCGCCAGACCAGCCGAAGCCCGCGGCCAGGATGCCAGGCGGTTCCTGGAAGAGTCTCTGGACTGCGGCCGGAATCGGCGCCTGGGAACACGGCCGACTCCTGATCGGAACACGATTAGAGGGGGAGACGCACTTTGTTCCTTCCCCCTCCTTCCTTCCTTACCTCCCCAGCCCTCCCTATTCCCCGCCCCTTAATCCTCCAGCGTCTCACAGACCCCCGCGGGAGCCCAGGTACTAGGAAGTGTTTGTGTTGTGCATGGATCAGACCCAGAAGCTGACTCCGAGGAAATAAGGATGCTGAGAGACAGGGGGATTATTTTTCTGGGATGTGACTGTGGATTCTTGGCTCCTAGGATTCCTGGGACTGCCCACTAATACTGCCCAGCTCCTTGTGGGCGTTCAGTAAATCGTAACAGAACTAGATTTATGGAAATTACTAAATGAAGTTCCCCATCTGAGCAATTCATGACTTGAACCAAATTCATGGTCCTGGAGTTGGGGATGGGAGGGTGGTACACGGAAGGAGGATGTAAAACACAGGTCCTTGGATTAGGGACCCTGCCTAGCAGGAGCACGTAGTAAAGTGGACTTCAGGGCCTCTGGGCTTCCTTCCAAGCCAGTCCTGCATACGGGGTGGTTTCTCTTCTTTTCATGAATGACTTGCCATCTCTTTCTTTCTTCAGTCTGGCTTCCTTTACTTTCAATATCTTGGGGTTGTGGGTAAAGATTCTCTGTGGGAGCTTTTCTTTCCCCAGCCCTAGGGATGCTTCAGATCTGGCTAGTCTCAGCTAGTTAGGCTAAGAATAACCAGGTTTCCCTTAGGCCTTTTCCAACTTAGTGGCTAAGCTTAGGTGATTTGCCAGGAAAGAGAAGCAGGCTGATCACACTTTCTTGAAGCCCAAGCGTCTCCTCTTTAGTGAGAGACAAAAGAAGATGGAGAACCATCCAGTTCCCTAGGACAGCAGGACAATCTAGAAGTGCTCTTACAGAACGCCAGTGACAGGACTTCCCTAGTGGCGCAGTGGTTAAGAATCCACCTGCCAATGAAGGGGACACAGGTTCGGTCGGGGAAGATCCCACATGCCGCGGAGCAACTAAGCCCATGCGCCACAACTACTGAGGCTGCACTCTAGAGTCCGTGAGCCAAAACTACCGAGCCTGCGTGCCGCAACTACTGAAGCCCACATGCCTAGAGCCCGTGCTCCGCAACAAAAGACACCACAATGAGAAGCCCGCGCACCGCAACGAAGAGTAGGCCCCGCTCACCACAACTAGAGAAAGCCTGTGCACAGCAACAAAGACCCAGTGCAGCCAAAAATAAACAAATTAATTAACTTAAATAAATAAATAAACTGCATTTACAAAAAAAAAGAATGCCAGTGACGAGGGTAATAGAAAAGCTGCAGAGGAGGCAGGTAGCGAGTTTTATGGGGCTTCCATGTGGCAGGACACACAGGTGACTTATGCAGTAAGTAAAGCTTACCCCAGACGATGTCCTCACCAAGGTGTATTGAACACTTGCTATGTTGATCACTTTAAATTAACATGTTAATTTAATCCTCACAACAGATTTATGAGGTAGGGACTCTTATTATCCTGTTTTAAAGATAGGAAACTCTGAGAAGGTGAGTAACCTACCCAGCGCACACAGTGAGCTGGTGCCAGAGCTGGGATGTGGGTCCACTGAGACTGGCCCCAGAGTGAGGTACACGCTCGGCCACATCACTGGATTGTCTCCTACCTTTGTCAGTTGAGTCCTAGCTCTACCGGGATTTGGGCCAGTAACAGAGATTAAGGGACTGGGGCATAATGTTCTCTAAACATTCCTTTGACAGCAGCAGGAGGAGCAGAGAGGGAGAAGAGAGGCACTTGTTTGAAAATTCCAAATTTCCCAGCTTAGTAGTGTGATTAAGGGCATGGTCTTGGCACTGGCAATGCAACTGTGAACAAAAGATCCTGGCTTCACGGAGCTTACAGTGTGGTGGGGAGACAGCCAGTAAACAAATAAAGTAAATACAGTTGACCCTTGAACAACAGGGGTTTGAACTGCAGGTCCACTAATACACGGATATTTTTCAGCAGCAAATACTACCGTACTACACGATCCGGGGTTGGTTGAATCCATGAATGCAGAACCACTGATACAGAGAGCCAACTATACGTTATAAGCGGATTTTCAACTTCGCAGGGGTCGGCGCCCCTAACTCCTACTTTGTTCAAGGGTCAACTGTATACAGAATAAGAGACTGTCAGTGATAAATTGCTATGAAGAAAAACAAAACTTGGCAAAGTATTAAATAAAGTGATGAGGTGGTAGAAAGGCCTTTCTGAGGAGGGAATACCTGAGCAGAGATCTGGTAGAAATGAGGAAATGAGCTATGTTAATATCTGTGGAAAAGAGTGTAACAGTTAGAGGAAATGTGCTGAAGTTGTGAGATGTAATGTGTTTGGAGTACTTAAGAAACAGTAGGGAGACCAGCTAGGAGACATTGAACCAAGCATAGAATATTGGTAGTTTGGAGCTGCAGGCTGCTAAGGAGATGAGTTGTAATAAAGAATTAAATGAGGGCTTCCCTGGTGGCGCAGTGGTTGCGAGTCCGCCTGTCGATGCAGGGGACACGGGTTCGTGCCCCGGTCCAGGAAGATCCCACATGCCGCTGAGCGGAGAGGCCCGTGAGCCATGGCCGCTGAGCCTGCGTGTCCGGAGCCTGTGCTCCGCAACGGGAGAGGCCACAACAGTGAGAGGCCCGTGTACCACAAAAAAAAAAAAAAAAAAAAAGAATTAAATGAGAAAAAAAGAGCTTAGCACAGTGCCTGGTACACATAAAGTGCTCAATAAATGTTCCCTGTTGTATTACTTTTATTATTATCATTATTATTATCCTAAAGTAATAATGTGTGGCCACATCTCTGGTAACTTGGGTGACCCATCAGTAAAGATGGTCAGAGCGGTATGCTGGAGCTGGCTTATAGGGGCTCACAAGAGCCTGTTTCAGCATCTCTTTCCAACTCCATGTTCAGTGACAACATGTAGCTTGCAGTCAGCCATGATGGGGGTATTTACACCAAAGAAATCAACAAATGCTATGAAGAAGGACTTTTTTTCCCCAGATTGCTAGTTGTCAAACACCTACCAGAATTCAGAGGAAAAAATTCTACTGCCCACCAGTTGATGAATGGATAAATAAAATGTGATGTATCCATATAGTGGAATAAATTTAGATGTAACAAAAATGAATGAAGTACTAATACATGCTACAACTTGAATGAAGCTTGAAATCAGAGTGCAAAGTGAAAGAAGCCACTCACAAAGGACCACATACTGTAAAATTTCATTTATATGAAATGTCCAGCATAGGCAAATCCATAGATTAGTGGTTGCCAGGAGATGAGGGCAAGAGGAGACGTACGAAAGTTTGGTGGGGGAGGGGTAACCACTAATAGGTATAAGGCCTTGGGGGGGGGTAATTAAATGTCCTAAAATTAAATGTGGTGATGGTTGCACAATTCTGTGAATATACTAAAAACACTGAATTGTACATATTAAATGGGTGAATTGTATGGCATGTGAATTATATCTCATTAAAGCTGTTATAGAAAAAAAACAAAAGCCATTTACCAGCACACGACTGGTCAGAATAGAGCAGCACTGCTGTGCAAGGAGGCAAGAAAAGCAATGAGCATCCTCAAGGAAGGGAGAGAAGCAGACCACCCCGGGGCTGCCTGGAAACAGGGCTTAATAAATAGACATTTCCTTAATTCCATCTTCCATGTATTCATTACATAAGCAGGTGTTTCACATGTATTATGTTCCAGGCTCTAGGAACAAAAGAAGACCAAGACAAAACCTCTGCCTTTGATTGAGAATCTCACAGTCTACAGTGCCAAGAGGAGTTGGAGTAGAATACTGGGAAGGGTAGGAGAAGGAATTGAGCATTTGTGGCTTGGATTTGAATTGGCTATAGCCTTATTCCCTGCTTGGTTCATGAGGCCACTGAAGAAGTCAACTGTTGAGGAAGAAAATGAAAAGGTGACAGAGAGCACAATTAAGATGCTTCAAAGGGCTGTGATGGAGGGCGGCATGATAAGATGTGTGGCGATCTGGCACCAGCTGCCATTTCATCTTCATTCTCCATTTGCAGAATGGTATAGCTATTAGTCATGGTTCCAGCAGGAAATAGAGCACACTCAAAGTAATTCTTAGAGGGTTAATTTACAAAGGAACTAATTACACAGGTAAACCACAGTGATAGTGAAGGAACTTGGGACTCACAGCAGCAGAGACGTCACCACCCCTAGACCTGATGAGAGCAGGAAGGGAACAGTTACCAGGACCCAGAAGAAGAGAGACTTGTGAGTGACTACTGCCTTCAGAGAAGCAGTGACAACCTGTCAAAGGACATGGACAGCTCAAGCTGACCTCAAAGGATGTGATATCAGGAATAAATACCTTGATTTCATTCTTCTCCCTCCCTCATATCCTGACCAGACCTAGCTAGAAGCTAGAGGTTAGGAGCTTGTTGATGGAATCCATATGTCATCCCTCCTGGGCAGAGAGTAGGATAGGACAAGGGATTTGTGTAAGATCTGCAGGGGCAAATGGAAAATAATTGGCCCAAAATGGAACCTTGAAGAAGTCCCCTTAGGAAATAATGGATGCTATAACTCCAGAGAATTTTCTGTGTAATTCTGCCCTCTTCTGCTCCCTGCTAATTCCACCAAAACTGTCTATAATAAACCCTACAACTATATTTGCAGTCAACAAAACCCTCTATGGCACTCACCCTGAAAAGATACAATATTGTGAAGATAGTCAGCTCAAGTAAGAAACTCTGCAGACTCCCTCCCTATCTACACTTCCCCCTTTCTACCAAGTTGTAAATATTGACCAAGTAGCCTCTCATTGGAGAAGATAAAGGGGTCCTCCTATTTGTAGTTTTCAAGAATAACCAGTTTTCAAGAATAATGATCCAAGTATTCATTACTTCATCACTGCCATTGTCAATTAAAATTTATTGAGCAACATGCAAAGCACTGGGTTACTTGCAAGGTAACTTTTGTTATTCCATAGAAGACCTATTAAATTTTAGTACTGGATGAAACCTTAGAGATCATCTAATACTCCACTTTCATTTCACACATGTGTAAATTGAGATCCAGAGCAGACATCTAACTCCTCCAAAGTTACCTGCCAAGCACAACCTCTGATCTGCTCCTGGTTCCGTCCTACCCATACATCCCAGAACTCGATACCAACCTCTTGAAGCCAATGAAATTCTGTTGCCTAAGCTTGTCTCATAATCATTCCAACTCCTAAAACAGACTTCCCTTATGTGGCCAGTAAACATAATCAGATACGCTGATCCAATTTTCAAAACAAATGAAACATTCACTTCAAAATTAATTAAAATTGGCATAGTATTCTTTTAGGAAATAGGAGTCCACAGGATCAAACAGAAGTTGGGTTATTCCCACTCCAAAAAGATGAAAACTTCCACAGAGATGTTTACCTTTATAGAAATTTCATTATCAGAATTGGTCATAGTCTATACCAAATCCAAAACCTGAGGTGCTGTGTTACTCAGGGTTCTCCAGAGAACACAGAACCAATAGGATTATATACAGAGAGAGAAAAGAGAGATGCAGATGGAGATGGAGACAGAGACAGAGATAGATTTATTAGGAGGAACTGGCTCACAGGATTATGGAGGATGAGAAGTCCCATGACCTGCTGTCTGCAAGGCAGAAATCTAGGAAAGCCAGTAGTGTAATTCAGTCTGAGTTTGAAGGCCTGAGAGCAACAGGAGCAAATGATGTAAATCCCAGTCCGAGGGCAGGAGAAGATGAGATGAGATGTCCCAGCTCAAGCAGTAAGGCAGGGGAAAAAGGGTGAATTCCTTCTTCCTCCACCTTTTGTTCTATTCAGGCCTTCAACGGACTGGATGATGCCCACCCACATTGGGAAGAGCTGAGTCCACCAATTCAAATGTTAGTCTCATCCAGAAATATTCTCACAGACACACCCAGAAACAATGTTTAATCTGGGTACTCTATGGCCCACTCAATTTATCACATGAAATTAACCATTACAGGTACCTTACCTGGTTTTAAATTTTGTAAGCACCTTTTTTTCCCATTCTATTTGTGTAGAATCTCTACATGTGCCTGTTTAAATTGTCACTCCCTATTCCAGTAGTGATTTCACCTTAATCCAGTGAAATTTTGTAACCCATAGTAACTCACAAGAGAATGGTAAATATATAAAGTAACTGTGTGGATTAATATACACCAGGAGGGATAAATTAGATTAGCACTGTCCAGCTGGGCCTTTGGGATTGAAGTCTGTTTCTTTAACTGCAGAAGAAGAAACTGTACATGTAAATTCTGAAGAACGCATTTACACGCTACCTGGACAAGTATAGCTGTGTTACACAGTATAACTGACTTAATTCCTAGTATCACTAATCAAATTAGCAGGTTGCCCTCGATAGCTCTTATACTCTTAGCAATAGTCATATACAACAAATTACAATGGTATACTTTTTGTTTAAAATAGTTTAATGTTAAATTTTCTTTTTTACTCCATTTCAGTTGTCTTTTTTCCCTCCCCTCACTATTACCATTTTTAGCTATTTCTCCCCAAATTATCTTTGAACAAAATATAGGTCTCATATTTAACTTACAAGGACCTCAGCTTCCTTAGATTTAGTGCTCCCAATACTGTGCTATCCCATATGGTATCCACTAGCCACATGTGGCTAATTAAATTTAAATGTTAATTAATTAAAATTAAATAAAATTATAAATTCAGTTCTTTGGGAAACTACTCACACTTCAAGTGCCCAATAGCCATGTGTGGCTAATGGCTACCATATTGGACTGTGTATATCTTAGAAAGTTCTATTTGGGAGTGCTGCTCTAAGATCATCTGCAGCCCTAAGATTCAGTGTTTATTCACCAGTGTCATTCAATGGCCTCCCAACTGTCAAATATAATGTCCATTTTAATCATCATACTGGTTTTAAGATAGTGCTCTGTTCGTGAAACTTTTTCTCAACAGCACCATTTCCTGATTCTGCATTACTTGAATGGATTTTAATTACATTCTCTCAAAACAGTGAGTAACCATCATTTCTCAGTTTATCTCACTAGTTTTTCTACCTCCTGTGGCCTTCCTTAATTGTTGCAATTACTCATTTAAGGTCCATTCCCATGACTGCATCTCCTGTGTTTATACTCCCCAATCCATATATCATGTTCCAAGGTTATTCCGTTTTCTACCAACAGATGTTATCTTATTTAACTGGGCTGCCATAATGAAATACCATAGACTAGGTGTCTTAAACAACAGAAATTTATTTCTCACAGTTCTGGAGGCCGAAAGTCTGAGGTCAGGTCAGGTACTAGCATGGCTGTGTTCTAGTGGGAGCTCTCTTCTTGGCTTTCAGATGGCTGCCTTCTCACTGTGTCTTCACATGGCAGAGAGAGAGAGAGAGAAAGCTCTCTGGTGTCCCTTCTTATTAAGGCACTAATCTCTTCAAACCAGGGCCTCACCCTCAAGACCTCACCTAACCTTAACTACCTCCCAAAGGCCCCATTTCCAAGTACCATCACATTGGAGGTGAGGGCTTAAACATATGAATTTTGCAGGGACAAAACATTTAGTCCATAACACATGCATAACAAACCACCTCAAAATTTAGTTGCTTAAAACTAAGGGGTGTTTTTTGTTTGTTTTGTTGCTTATCACAGTTGTGTGGGTTGACCGGTGGTTCTTCTGTGCCACTTGGTATTAGCGGGAATTGCTCCCATGGCTGCATTTAGCTGGCCGCTGGAATGCACTGGAACCTCCAAGAAGGCCTCTTACACACATCCAGGACCTCAGTGCTGGGGTTACTCATTTCTCCTCCAGGAGGCCTCTTGCCACAGAGGCCTCCAGTTTTCTCACTGTCTCATCCTCAAGTTCTTCTTCATATGGCTTCTCTCTCCAGAAGGACAACCTGTCCTTCCTTACAGCGTGGCATCTGGGTTCCAATGGGGGAGTGTTTCAAGAAGATAAGCCCAATGTGTAAGAGCTTACCAAGCTTGCATCATACTTAATATTCCATTGGCCAAAGCCAATCATATAGCCAAGCTAACTGCAGAGGAAGGACAAGGATGTGAATCCTTACAGCTGTGGTTCACTGGGAGCCACCAATTTTACAGTCAACCACACAAGCTCTCCCCTGAATCCCCAACCCACATTTACAATTGCTACGAGAAATTTGCTCCTAAATATCTCACAGACACCTCAAATTTATCATCTCCAACAGCACTCTCGCTCCTCCACACCTTAGGTCATTCAATTCTATATATTTTACTTTAGAAATTTCTCTTTGAAACCAGATTCTCTCCTCCAAACCCACTTGCCTTAATTCAAGCCTTCATTAACTGTCCAGTTCTCTACTGAACAGTACTGTCTTCCACATAACAAGTGTAATAATGGCACAGCCTTACTTATAAACACTTTTTTAAAATAAACTCTTTATTTATAGACATAAGTCCTTGTCAAAGACATGCAGTGGGTTGAATGGCAGCCTTCCAAAAGACATGTCCTCCCAGAACCTGTGAACGTGACCTTATTTAGAAAGAGGGTCTTTGCAAATGTAATTAAGTTAAGGATCTCAAGATAAGAGCATCCTGGACTTAGGTCTAAATCCAGCAGTAGTTTTCCTTATAAGATACAGAACAGAAAACAGAGATACATAGAAGAGAAGGCAATGTGAAGACAGAAGCAGAGATTGGAGTGATACATCTACAGGCCAAGGAACATCAAGGATTGCTGGCAGCCACGACAAGCTAGGAGAGAGGTGAGAGATGGATTCTCCCTCAGAGCCTCCAGAAAAATAAATAAATAAATAAATAAACCTTTCCCAACACCTTGACTTTGGAGTTCCGGCTTTCAGCACTGTCAGAGAATAATTTCTACTGCTTTAAGCCACCAAGTTTGGGGTAATGTGTTATAACAACCCTGGGAAACAAATATAAGATCCTTCATCATTGTATCTCTATCTTCCATCTCTGTTCTCATCTTCTGCTACTCCCTACCACACAGTCTCCAAGCATGCAGATGCCTTCTCTCTTCTTGGCTTCCTCCTGAAAAGCCCTTCTCCCCTGTCCTGCCTCTCTAACTTCTCTGTTCCATTTAGACCCATTTGAAATGTCACATCCTACATGAAGTTTTACCTGTTTACATAGTAAGAAGCAGTGTTCTATACTCCTGTGTGATCTGTCCTGCTGCTTCCATATATTTTGGTCAGATATCTGCTATAAATTATTTAATACTTGGTATTTATTTAACCCAACATGATGTATTTAATTCTCCATTAAAAAAAATTTTACATCAAAGCACATTTTATTATTCTTTTATTTATCTCTTTTTTCAATTAAAAAATTGAAACCACTCTGAGCAACAAGCCCACCCGCATTCATAATTGTATTAAAGAAAAATAAGTACCTAGAAGGTAAATTTAAAAATTTTTAAAGATATCTAGGTGAACAATAATGACCCATGAAGATACAGAAAAATGTTTCCATATCATGTCATAAATGTTTTATATATTCTGCTTTCTTCTTCTTAAAATCAAGAGTATTTTATCTCGGAAGAAAAATCAGCAATAATCAAAGTATCTTGCTGAAGAATGATATGCTGATAAAATTAATTGATTGGCTTTTAACAGTCTCAAAATATTTTCTCTACATTTGGAGACTCAAACTTAGTAGAATACACACAAATTTAATATTTTTAAAATTCCTTGAATCTTTATAAAGGTAACTTTGCTAAAACTATCTTAAACAATCAAATGTTGAGTTAGACACTGAGAATATAAAATAGTCAAAGGATCATACCTTTTCTCAAAGAACATTATTTATAGTCTAGCTAGGGAGGTATTTACATTAAACTACAACTGACAATACAAGCTACCATTGATGGAGTAGGACAGACAAGTTAATCTATAAAAGAAATCAGATGTGTTCTTAAATGCCGTATGATATTGTTTATATCTAATAATAATCCATAATTAGTATTAATATTGAAAGTGTAGGCCCACTAATACCAGAACAAAAGGAGGAAAAAACTGGAGGAAAATTCAACTATAGATGGTTCAGTTTTCATTTAGGGAATTAACATATAAGAAGAAGGATAGAAATAAATATTTCTAGAAGGATAGAAATAAATATTAAATACTGAGGCCTTTCTGCTTAATTGCCATGCCTTCATTCACTAAATCAAAAGTAATCAATCATTCCAGTTATTGCTTTACATGTATTGTAGGAAAAACACTGTAAGAATAGAATAAGGATGCCTTATCACTTAAAAGACAGTCTCCATTTGTCTCATCTGTCATTTACAGTTTGATTCAAATATGAAATATTACTCCCAAGAGTAACTTTAACAGCAACTAATATCAAAAAGCAAACATGTCAACTCTTAATTATTTTTTATCTTTTGCGTGATTATGATAAATGAGAACAAGGCCAATCTATAAGTTTCAAATAAACATTTTTGACAACATACCATATGCTCTCCTCTCCATAAAACATTTATAATGTTTTAATGTTAGAATTTACCTTCCCCCAAATAAATATATCAAAATTAAAACAAACTGAACTTTGAGAAACTATGAATCTCTTGCCAAAATAATCTTCCTAATATGGGATATAATGTGAAATAGCAGCTAACATAATTAGTTACCGTTCCAGAAACTCTAATCACATCATTGTTATGCGCTATAAAAAGATAATGAGTGTAGCCTTGTGCATTATGCAAACAGTCAATCCAAGACAGAACCTGATGCTGGATATTTCCCCTGAAATTTAGCCTCTGAAAGATTTTCTCACTGTGTTTTTTTTTTTTTTCAGCACAAAACCTGCTTCTTAATGAGACTCTTGTAAGTGTAGGAAATTTCTTTACCAGTTATTTTACCACCAAGAAATAGAACAACTTAAATGTCTTACCAGATATCAACATAATAAATAAAGAAAAAAACAAAAAAATTGGCCAAATTATTAAATTCATGCCATAATACAAAAATAAGATAAAGAATGTGGTTAATTTCAGTTTCTCATCCAAATACTCTTTCGAGCAAAGTAAAATGTGTCATTTTCAGCCTGGCTGCCTTTTCTTGCACTCTTTCTCTGTTAGATTGGGCTTCTCCAAATTTTCCCTATTAAATGAACTTTACCCTCCAAAGATATTCTGACAATGACCTTGGAGGGAGTTTAAAGCATTTTTTGTTAGTTTCTTTGTTTGTCTGTGGTAGCGATTTCATTGTATTGCTTCTAACCCGGTCTTTTTTTCTGAAATTGCAAACTTGTGCCTTAAATATGTACTTTGTAGGCTGGTTTTTCTTCTTTAGCAGATTCCCTAGTGAAGTGGGAGTGGTGCTATCTATCATCATCATGGTCACAGTGAAGGCCACTGAGGGGAGCACAAGGCAATCTCTGTCACTGCCCTTAATGATTTTAGGTTGGTCAGAATTTCCATTTAACATATTTTCATTAGTTTCAAGCTAGGTATGGTAGGGCAACTTACTTAACTTCTCTATGCTTCAGGTTCTACGTCTAAAAAATGTGAATCATTTCCCTAACAGGATTGTCTGGAAGATGAAACGAGTTCATACATGTATAGCACTTAGAACAGTATTTGGCAAATAGTAAGTTCTCAGTAAATGTTAGCTATTCTATTATTGTTATGGTTACCACACCACTATTTTAACCACCAATCCATATTCCTTAAGGAAATACAATTTTTAAACACACTATTTTTAAGGAACATAAATGCTGACATGAATAATTATTTTTAAAACCATAATTTCTGCTAGTTGGGGGTAACTGAAAAAAAAAATCGCTGTAGAGAAAGATAGAATTTAACAGAACTAAATATGTGAAAGAGCACAATCATGGCAGGAAATTGAACCAATTCGAGGAGCCAAAAAAACATAAACAACAAATAAATAAAAAACACTGCTTAGAAAGACGACACACTTGCTTTTCAAAAGAACTGGCTGTGCTGGTTCTGCACATGTTCAGGGGAGTCTTGCAGATCAACACCACCAGCCCTCTCAGGAAGTGTCGGCATTACTGCTCCCTGCTACAGCAGCCACCATGCCTTCCGGCAGGCAGGCAGACAGTACAACTAACTCCACATTCCCAAAATACACGCAAAGTAAGCTTCCCAATAACTCACTATGCATGGAAATGTTCTTTCTAAATTTTCATAAAATGAGATTTACTGACACACCAAAAGAATTCACAGATTTTACTTTTACATCGGCAACAAAATTTTAGTGACTTTTGTGCTATCTTTTTTTCTTTTTATTGACAGGATAATATATACTTGTAACAATTTAAATATAACAAGATTATATAAAGGAAAAATAAAAGTCTTCCATCCCTGTTCCCTAGAAACACACTTATCAGTAAAGTATGTATCAATAGACAAATAGCTATATAGATACCTTTATAGATACATATTTTTGTATGTGCACAGAAAAAGACTATATATAAATTGAACAAAACTATAACATTGATCAGAAATTTACTTTCTTTACTCAACAGTGTATTAAAGACATTCTTCCACATCAGAATAAAACCTTTCAAAAGAATAAAAATTCAAAAAAGGTTTTTATCTTCAAGTAAAATTAACACTCTGAGAAGACCATGTTTATCCTATCCAGAATTATAAGAGAAGTGACTGTCTCTTCTAAATCAGAATTTAACTTCCAATGATAAATTATATTGAGTAGTTTACCAAAGTTCTCAGATATAATGGTAGAATAGAATCTTCTAGTCCTTGCTACCAAAGGTAGCTAATTTTTCATGCTTCAAGTAAAACTGCACAATAATTTGATCATTAGCATATAGTTAATCTAAAGTTGGAATTTTCAAAGGCTTTTTTTTCCTTCATATATCAGAATTGGAGAAGTAGTAGGAGAGCAGGGATAGTTAGAGCAAAGCTGATGGTTTCACAAGCCAGAATGCAGATATGAGCAAGTCTGAAATGGGAGTAGGCAGCTGCAAGCAAGTAGAGAAACGAGAAACAAGAATGCAGCAGTTGACAGCAAAGGAAATCATCAACAAAATGGAAACACAATCTACAGAATGAAAGAAAATATCTCCAAATCATCTACCTAATAAAATATATAAAGAACTCATACAATGCAACAATTAAAAAATGGGCAGAGGAACATTCAGGAACATTCAGACATTTTTCCACAGAAGACATACAGCTGGCCAACAGATACATGAAAAGGTGCTCATCATCACTAATCATGAAGGCAATGCAACTCAACACCATAATGAGATTATTCACTCATACCTGATAGAATGGCTATTATCAAAAAGACAAGAAATAACAAGTGTTGGTGAGGATGCAGAGAAAAGGGAACCTGTGTACTGTCGGTGGGAATGCAATTTGGTGCAGCCACTGTTGAAAACAGTATAGAGGTTCCTCAAAAAATAAAAAATACAATTACCACATGGCATAGCAATTCCACTTCTGCATATTTATCCAAAGGAAAAAACCACTAACTTGAAAAGATATGTGTACCCATATGTTTACTGCAGCATTATTTACCACAGCCAAGATATAGAAACAAGCTAAGTGTCCATCAATGAATGAATAAAGAAGACGTGGTATATATACACAATGGAATATTACTCAGCTGTAAAAAAGGATGAAGTCTTGCCATTTGTGACAACATGGATGGACCTTGAGGGCATTATGCTAAGTGAAATAAGTCCAACAGAGACAAATACCAAATGATCTCACTTATATGTGGGATCTAAAAAACAAAAACAGCAAGCTCATAGATAGAGAAAAGATTGGTGGTTGCCAGAGGTGGGGGTGGGGGATGGGCAAAACGGATGAAGGTGGTCAAAAGGTACAAACTTCCAGTCATAAAATAAATAAATCATGAGAATATAATATGCAGCATGGTGACTATATTTAACGATACTGTATTGCATATATGAAAGTTGTTAAGGAGTATATGTCTTAAAAGTTCTCATCAAGGAGAAATAAAAGTTTTGTAACTATGTATGGTGACGGATGTTAACTAGATTTACTGTGGTAATCATTCTGCAGTATTTAAAAATTTGAATCATTATGTTGTACAGGTGAAATTAATATAACTGAAATTAATATAATTAATATAATGTCAACCCCCAATTTAAAAAAATAAAATTTAAAAATTAACTTAAAGAAAAGAGCAAAGTTAACACCTATATATAGCATGACTGATCAGGGTAACAGGTAAATCAAAAAGGCTGGGTCCAACAGAGTGACTGTCTGAAGTGAAAATATGAGCAAAAGAAATGCATATACATGTTTATGGTGGATGGTATTTTGCTTGCATTACTCACTACCCTCTTCCTTCTGAAGGGATGACCTACTACTGTTACATGGCTTGGCATTCCTCCTGCAGAGGGAGCATACTCCCTCACCTCACTGGTACTGGGCTAGGCCACTTATCCTGTTTTGGTCACTCGATGTATGCCACATCTAAACAGAAGCTTTATGAAGCGTCAGGAGCTTCTTCCAGGGCTCTTGATCTTTTCCTCTGCCATAAGAATGGGAAATGGGACTGTCCCATAGAGGTACTTCTCCTTTAACATGATCCAGAATGAGAAGACACTTGGAGTAGGGCCACAGTTGACCACAGGATACAAGCCATGTGAATGAGAAATAAATGTTTTGTTGTTGCAAGCGCCTAAGATATTGTTACTGGAGCAAAGCTGACTAATACAGAAATTGGTACCTAAAAGTGGGGTGCTGCTATGTGGCCCTATCTTCTGCACCAGAGAGAGAGGTGGCACGGAAAATATTACTCGGAGCTAGGAAAATGGTGACCCGTGTTATGCAAGGATCAAATATTTGGTGAAATTTTCACCTGCAATTACTTAAACAGCAGGTAATAAACCTAATAAATTTATGGCTTTGGGTGAAGAGAATGCAAAACAAAATGTTACTAGTGTACTCTGGTCATTCCTAGCTGTATTTAACAAGATTCTACAAAAAAGGTGAGCTCGTGAAAAGAACAGGCCTATCTACAAGCATGATGCAAGGGAAAATAGAGAACACAGAAATCCTAGGAGTTGCCACCCTGAAAGCTACAACTGTTTCTCATCTCAGCTTCAGATGAAATTTGAAAATACTCTGTGTAATAAAGGCCAAACAAGACAGTCTTGGGGCAGAGAAATGGCTCAGAAAAAGAATATGACTCCATGAAACCCCGATAAGCACAAAGAACCACCAAGAATAAGAACAAAATTCAAAGAGATGTTTGGAGACAGTTGTATTAAAAAAGGACTGTGTTTATAAAGGACTGTGACTGTTAAACATAAAACAATAAACATAAAACAATCTTTGGGCTGCAGTCATCTGGGGGCTTGGCTGGACTAAATGGCCCAGGCTGTGTGGCCCCTTCACAGAGATGGCTGAAGTCCGGGCTCAGTGGGTCCCTGGAACAGCTGAATGAATTGATTTCTCTCTCTCACTCTCCCTCCCAGCTAAATCAATCAATCTCTCTCCCTCTCCTTCTCTCTCTTTCTCTACAGTTTCAGGCCCTCTCACTCACCATAAGGTTTCTCCATGTGGTCTTTCCAGCAGGATTGCCAGACTTCTTACATGGCGGCTTAGATCTTCCAAAAACGCAAAAGTGGAAGCTGCCAGGCTTCTTAAGGCTTAAGACCAGAATTGGCATAGCATTGCTTCTACCACATTCTATTCATTAAAATTAATCAAGGTCAGCCCAGATTCAACGTTTGAAGGGACTACAAAAAGGCACGAATACCTGTAAGCCAGTTTACTGACCGCCATTTCTGGAGACCAGCTGCCATGATGCACAATAAATATTTATTATATAAGCTCACTTATTAATAACCTTCTACTGTAGCAGACCATATTCTTATTGTGGTAGAGATAGGCACACAATGGTTTAAAATCATCACCCTTATTTTCATTATCAAACAGCATTTATATAGTCATGATTTTCACACACTATTCCAAAAAAGGAAAATGAACCAAAAATAAATCTCTTGGCAGGATTAATACAGAAAGATTTTATTTCGAAGATTCCGATTCCCTATCATTGTTGCAGATTTATAAAGGAAAGTTAAATGTGAGGATGTAGATTTGACAACAGTAATTAAATGAGTATGGACTTAGCCAGAACCCCACATAAAATGTTGAAAATTCAGATATTTGGAAATAAGGACACAAGTTCTAGTCTCAGTTTTGAAGGTTAACACTGACTAAGTGTTTGATTTTGGAAAAGTCTCTGAACTTCAGTTCTCTCAACTATAAAATGAGAATATGGGAACCAACAGTTTTCAAACGTTTTCTAGCTTGTATACTTTATTCAAAAGTAGTTTTACTCATAGGAGGCAGGGAAATAAGATGTGGGGGAGCAGGGATGTGTCTGACTCTTCCCCAATCAGAGTACTTTTGTTTTAAATACTGAGTTTTCTTTGGAGGACTGCATTTAAACAAATGGTTCTGTAAATAAAATGTATTTGAAAATGAGAGATCTGGCCCCAAACCCCCATTTTACAGATGAGGAATTTTATAGATTTCGCCCCTTTCTGCACCCTTCCCCCTGCCTTCTTAGTGCCTGTCATCAGCTCTTGTTCCTTCGTACAACACCCCACCCCTCCAGCGGCTCCCTACTCTCAGCTGCCCTACAACCATAGTATTCTGTGCTTAAATGAGACCCAACTCTGTGGGGAATGAGGAATTCAAGATGAAGAACTGCATGAGATTGTGATTTCAAACTCACAAGCTGGTAACAATGATCACTGAGTGAAAAATACAGACAAGAAAATTTGGTTCTAAATTCTAATGTGATGATGAGGGAGAATAACCCAATAAAATATTCGCAAAATCATGCTGTATTATACACAACCTCTCATAGGACACAGGGTTCAATTCAAAAAGTTACTCTTCTTAAGAAACAAATGGTATGTTGTTTCCCACAAGAACCCCTGACTAGAGGTTTACATCTGAGAAGTACTTCACTCACTAGTGTAAAAAATTTTAAGAACACAGGAACTAGCAATGTTCCACTGCTTTCTGATGAGTTCTCTCTGTTCCTTCCGAGACACAAATAATTGCCAAGTTAAGTGATCTCATGTTTTCACTCTAATTAAATGAAATAACACTTTATTCTTCCAGATTCCTATCAAGATATATATTAAAACTGCCTATACTAAAAGTAATAAATGTACATCTTATATAATCATCCAACTGTCTACAATACGTTTCAAATGTCTTTTTGTTAGTATGCAAACAGCATAACATTCCTGGTCACTGAAGTCTCCTGGTTCCTATTAATGGTGCTATAAAACAAGGACACTTACTTTTTATTTTAGATTTCATAATAATAAGAATGTGTTCTCTTATTAACATGAACCTTTTTTCCACTGAATCTTTAATTCAAGATTAGGAGACATTGGCAGACTTCAATATCTTGACAACATTAGGTCACTGTAAAGTTAATTATTCTTTCCTTTGCTCTGTCAAGGTACACCAAATTTAGCTTGAAGAGCACTCAGAGAGTAATTCCCCTAGAGGGTCCTGTTATTCACAAGAAGGTATGTTGCACAGATATGGTGACTGTATCAGTTAGGGTTTGACCAGGAAAGCAGGACCACTATAAGTGATGTGAATAAGGGAATTACTACAGAGATTAGACCTTACACAATTTGGGGAGAAGATAAGGAAATAAATAATGTCTCAGAAAGGAACAGCTAAAGGATCAAAGTTCCTAAGACCACAAAGGGGAGCTGGTGAAGATTACGGAAGGTTACTGTCTCTGCATCTGGTGATGAACCTGTTCAGCAGGACAGGGAGTCAGGAAGAAGAGACGAGAACAAACTATGGAGAGCAAGGACAAACCTGTGAGGACAAACTGGTACCAGTGTTGTCTGTTTCTCACCATTTCACACCTTGATTATATGGATGACCTGACCTAAGCCTTCCCCCTCAAAGCAGCACATACCCTGAACCCCTGGTCTAGGACTCAGAAAAGCTGAAAAAGATCTGGTAGGAGTTGGAGGCGCTGAGTGCCCAGCTGCGGCCCCACCATCCAAAGGCTGCTGTAGTGACAACAAGTATGAGTTGCACCTGGGACCCTAAACGGAGCTTACAAATGTAAAGGCTTCCGCTTAACTGCTGCTTTCCAAATCTCAGGCAAATTTCTCATGTGACCAGCCCTAACCAGGAGCCATACAGAGAAGAGAGCTCTGGAAAACACAGTTCCAACTTAGCTAAGTTGGCACAATATCAAATTACCACAGCGCCCAGAAGGTCCTTCATGTACTGTAAATTGAGCCTAAGATGGATTTAAGCCTCTCAAAGTCGACATATATTCATTCAGTGATAAAGCTTATGAAAATACAAAATTTTAATTACTGTATTTGTTTGCAAATTTTCCTCCAAATTTTTTCATATCTAATATTAGAAGCATTTCTACCAGCACAAGAGGTACTTATTTTGCTCTTACCTAGACAAACATAAAATGTAAAACAACACTCAACACCTTATCACTAGCTGAACAATTTTTTAAATGGAAAAAAAATCTACTTAATGCTTCTCCATTTCCACCAACTATATTTTATCATTTCAGCTCTTCTCACACTATCTTCTTTCTACTACTCCTAAGTCAAAAAGTATTTAAACTCCAAACAGGAGGCCTTCTTGCTCTTGTGCAATGTGGCTTTTCCTCAGTACCACCAAGTTTATCTATCACGACTGTATAAATCTGAACTATAATTATAAATCTGAATTGAGTTCAAGCTCTTTCTCACAGAGCTCTATGTCTCATGCAAATTAGAACACAGGGTATGTCACCCAGTTCTACATCGCTGCAAACCCAACTCGGCTCTGACACTGGCAACATCCTTAATACATGCTTGGAGTCCCTACAGATGTCTCTGCCCTCATCAAAGAACTCCTCCAGGGAGAAAGTCACAAGGTCAACTTTGCCTAAGGCCCTCTCTTGGCCCACAGGGACACACTCTCCTATTCAACACCAGCCCTGGGCTCCAGGAGTTCATTCTCTCCCACTTGCCAGAGCATTAAGAGTGATACCAGGCACTTAAATGATTTAGACGAACCTTCTGGAAATCACAGCTTTTTCAACCACATTCCCCTCACTTTGGAAACTTTCTGACAGGAATATCTTCTGACAGGAATATCTTCTCAGTAATAAGTTTACTTATTAGCATTTGCTAATAAGTAAACTAGCTAACATATTCCTATGATATGTTGAAAAGTCACCAAGAATTGGAGTAGAAGATCTAGGTTTTGGTTCTGGCACCAGATCTTTCTAAGTCTCACCGTAGAAGGTAAACTTCACCTTACAGAGGTGTTGTTGTGAAGTGGAAATGAGATAATGAATATCTTATCCTCACCCATAATGACCCTGACCAGTCCCTTATCCACCTCTCTGGTAAGGAAACAGCTTCTCCTTGTATGGGGCCGTGTCGTTTGGGTGACAGAGTACTTGTAGGATTTCAAAGCCATTTCAGGGGCCATCTCAGAGCCACTGTTCCCTTCCACATGGGCCCTGTTGTGGACCTGCCCCACCATGCCTCATTCCCACTTACTGTGAAGTGGGAGGTCTTTCACATTTAGGGTGAGGGTTGTTTTTCTTTCTCCCTCTCTCTCAGGGTCCCTGCTATCCCTCCCTACAGTCCAGCCTTATATTACTCAGGATTAGAAGGGCATCATAAAAAGATTAATTCAGAAAAAGAATGTTATGTGATATAAATGCATATTAACATGGAACATGATTCTCTCATTCTCTCTAGGTTTTATTTTATGTCAACAATTGCCTTTTTTTCCCCAATAATATTCCTAAGATAAGATCACATATTTGACTTCATTTTCCCTACTTTTTTTCCCTTAAAGTTACTTTAAGTATTGCTTATAATAAAAGGCAAACATATAACCAAACAGCTTAATGAAAATTAAACCTAATGTCTGCTATATTTACATTTAAATTACAGAGAAATAAGTATGTGGAAGCTATCTCCATCATCAACAGCAGTTGCTAGGCCTATAAAATATTTGTGCATGTAGAGACTACTGAACAGCAATAAGTTTCAGTTTCCTTCCCTCTCTTCCTCCATCCTGACCTTGTCCACATCCTTAGCGACCAGATAAAATCAAGTTCAGACTCTGAAGGACATTTGATCAGTAGATTACACACAATCAAAAATATCAACTTTTATTTTAAAATGTTATACTACAAGCTGATCAGGAAAGGTCAAATATGACTTCTTCAAACATGCAATATTTGAAATTGGAAAAATTTGGCTTATAACTAATAATTTTTAAGTTGTAAGAGCATTTCATGAAGATGTTGCCTGTTTCAAATACTCAATAAGATCTTCTCTCTCACTCTTCTTTTTAAGACCAGTAAAGACCATTTTAGTTCCAGGGATATATTTCTTTGGGTTCTCCAAATATTCCATCAGAGTCTCCTCTCCCCAGATAACACCTATAAAGGTGAAAATAAGTTTTAAGTTTGTGAAGTTACACTTGTAAGGTTTACTTTCTGATGTGACCCACATTTGTGAACAAAAGATTACTCTTGGACTCAGTAGGAAGGTTATTATAACTGAGAATACTTAGTTTCTGACCTACAAGAAAATTCCAAAATCAGTCTTCGGTGATCTACTCTTGGGCTTCTTTGTAGAAATCCAATGCTGTTTAAGATTATCTAAGGTACACCAATGAACTACCAACCCAGACATGTTGGGCCTAAGCAGTATGCCAATCCTCCTAGAATCAAAGAGAATTCCTTCTATCTTAGAGATCAATTAACCCAAATCCTCATTTTGCAGATGAGTAAATGATGACCCAAAGAGAGGCTAATAACTTACCCTAAGATGACAAGGCTACATAGAGTAAAGAACTGGTGACTAGTAACTTATATTTCCATGTTTTTTTGTTTCTCTTTTTCCCAATCACACCAAGCTGCCTCTGTCAGGATCTCTATCAAAAACCTATGATTTCAGAAATCCAGTTTTACAATGAGAGAGAGAGAGGTTGCATCCAACGTTTTTCCTTTCTAAAGCCAGTTGAAAAGAACATGAACAAAGAGAAACAGAAATGCTAGTTCCACTTTCAATAAAATTTTTGAGTGAGTGCCTCTACCACCAAACTTGATACAATTAGAAGACTACCAAAGACATAAAACCTGGACCAGAGTGAGAGGACACTTTTCACTAATTTTGAAAGAAGAGAAAAGTTCTCCAAAATAGGTGACAAATCCTGAGGGGCAGAGTCATAACCCTCTGTTGGGCCCAAAAAGAGTAGAGTACATATTGGCTGGCTGTGAAAGTCTCCCTAAATTCAATTTGATACCATGGAGGGCCAAGGGAGCCAGGAGTGAAGAAGAAAACACATCTTTAAAAGAAAGATTCTACCTTGTTATAGGATAAAAGAGAAACTTGAGGTGTTGGATAACCCTGGAGCTGCCAGCCTTTGTCAGCTGAAGAGCCAAATAACCCTGCAGCAAACATACACACATACACGTAGCTCTAACACAAAACTGTGGGTGAGGAAGATCTTATAACCAACTGGAACACTCAGACCCTCACTCTTACTGTCCTTCTGCAAATAACCAATAAAGGACAAATTGTCCTAATCAAAAGATGAGTAGTAATCAGAAAGGAATCACCATGAAAGAGTACTGAAAACACACACACACAACATACACACACACAGCAGAAAGGAATATTTTTAAAAGTTAAATGAAATATACACAACAAAAATTATATACACTAAGCAGAAAAAATCAGGAGCACATTCCCATGGATTCAGAAAAGGTCTTTATTATTTGTAATGAGGTGGATAGACCTAGAGTCTGTCATACAGAGTGAAGTAAGTCAGAAAGAGAAAAACAAATACCATATGCTAAAGCACATATATGGAATCTAAAAAAACAGTACTGGGACTTCCCCGGTGGCACAGTGGTTAAGAATCCGCCTGCCAGTGCAGGGGACACAGGCCCTGGCCCGGGAAGATCCCACCTGCCACGGAAGAACTAAGCCCATGCACCACAACTCTGAGCCTGTGCTCTAGAGCTCGTGAGACACAAATACTCAGCCCACGTGCCACAGCTATTGAAGCCTCCTCTGTGCCTACAGCCCATGCTCCACAACAAGAGAAGCCACTGCAACGAGAAGCCAGTGCACTGCAACAAAGAATAGCCCCCACTCAGTGCAACTAGAGAAAGCCTGCACACAGCAACAAGGACCCAATGCAGCCAAAAATAAATAAATTTATTTTTAATAAATAAATAAATAAATAATTTAAAATAAATGTATTTTTTAAAAATAAATAATTTATTTTTTAATAAATAAATTTATTTTTTTAAATAAGTAAATTTATTTTTAAAAATAAATAAATTTATTTTTTTTTAATAAATAAATATGGGAACCTTCAAGATGACGGAGGAATAAGACATGGCAATCACCTTCCTCCTCACAAATACATCAAAAATACACCTACATGTGGAACAGCACCTACAGAACACCTACTGAACGCTGGTAGAAGACCTCAGACTTCCCAAAAGGCAAGAAACTCCCCACATACCTGGGTAGGGCAAAAGAAAAAAGAAAAAACAGAGACAAAAGAACAGGGACGGGACCTGCACCTCAGGGAGAGAGCTGTGAAGGAGAAAAAGTTTCCACAAACTAGGAAGCCCCTTCACTGGCGGAGACGATGGGGGGTGGCGGGGGGGAAGCTTTGGAGCCACGGAGGAGAGCACAGCAACAGGGGTGCAGAGGGCAAAGCGGAGAGATTCTCACACAGAGGATCAGTGCCGACCAGCACTCACGAGCCCGAGAGGCTTGTCTGCTCACCTGATGGGGCAGGCGGGGGCTGGGAGCTGAGGCTCGGGCTTCAGAGGTCAGATCCCGGGGAGAGGACTGGGGTTGGCTGCGAGAACACAGCCTGAAGGAGGATAGTGTGCCACAGCTAGCTGGGAGGGAGTACAGGAAAACCTCTGGACCTGCCTAAGAGGCAAGAGACCACTGTTTCGGGGTGCACAAGGAGAGGGGATTCAGAGCTCCACCTAAACAAGCTCCAGTGACGGGGTGAGCCGCAGCTATCAGCACAGACACCAGAGATGGGCATGAAATGCTAAGGCAGCTGCTACAGCCACCAAGAAGCCTGTGTGCAACCACAGGTCACTATCCAAACCTCCCCACCCAGGAGCCTATGCAGCCTGCCACTGCCAGGGTCCAATGACCCAGGGACCACTTCTCGAGGTGAACACATGGCGCGCCTCAGGCTGTAGCAATGTCACACTAGCCTCTGCTCGCCTCGCATTCCGTACCCCTCCCTCCTCCCGGGCCTGAGGGAGCCAGAGCCCCCTAATCAGCTGCTACTTTAACCCCATAATGTCTGAGCGGGAACAGGTGCCTTCAGGTGACCTACACACAGAGGAGGGGCCAAATCCAAAGCTGAACCCCAAGAGCTGTGCAAACAAGAAGACAAAGGGAAATTTCTCCCAGCAGCCTCAGGAGCAGCAGATTAAATCTCCACAATCACCTTGATGTACCTTGTATCTGTGGAATACCTGAATAGACAAGAAATCATCCCAAAACAGGCAGTGGACTTTGGGAGCAACTATAGACTTGGAGTTTGCTTTCTGCATCTAATTTGTTTCTAGTTTTACGCTCATCTTAGTTTAATAATTAGAGCTTATTATCATTGGTAGATTTGTTTATTGATTTGGTTGCTCTCTTCCTTTTTTGTTTTTATAAATATATATATATTTTTTCCTTCTCCTCTTTTTGTGAGTGTGTAACTGTATTCTTCTTTGTGTGATATTCTCTGTATAGGTTTGTTTTTACCATTTGTCCTAGGGTTCTGCCTGTCTGGTTTTAATTCTTGGTATAGTTTTTAGTGCTTGTTATGATTGGTGGATTTGTTTTGTGTTTTGGTCTCTCTCTTCTTTCTTTTTTTTATTACTTTTTAGATTTTTAATAATATTTTTATTTTAATAACTTTATTTTATTTTTTTTCTTTTTTTCTTTCTTTCTTTTTCTCCCTTTTCTTCTGAGCCATGTGGCTGACAAGGTCTTGGTGCTCCGGCCAGCTGTCAGGCCTGAGCCTCGGAGGTGAGAGAGCTGAGTTCAGGACGTTGGTCCACCAGAGACCTCCCGGCCCCATGTAATAGCAAACGGCCAAAGCTCACCCAGAGATCTCCATCCCAAACTAAAACCCAGCTCCACTCAACAACCAGCAAGCTACAGAGCTGGATACCCTATGCCAAACAACTAGCAAGACAGGAACAGAACCACACCCATTAGCAGAGAGGCTGCCTAAAATCATAATAAGGTCACAGACACCCCAAACCACACCACCGGACATGGTCCTGCCCACCAAAAAGACAAGATCCAGCCCCATCCACCAGAACACAGGCACCAATCCCCTGCACCAGGAAGCCTACACAACCCACTGAACCAACCTTACCCACTGGGGGCAAACACCAAAAACAACAGGAATTATGAACCTGCAGCCTGCAAAAAGGAGACCCCAAAGACAGTAAGTTAAGCAAAATGAGAACACAGAGAAATACACAGCAGATGAAGAAGCAAGTTGTAAAAACCCACCAGACCAAAGAAATGAAGAGGAAATAGGAAGTTTACTTGAAAAAGAATTCGGAATAATGATAGTAAAGATGATACAAAATCTTGGAAACAGAATGGAAAAAATACAAGAAACGTTTAACAAGGACCTAGAAGAACAAAAGAGCAAACAAACAATGATGAACAGCACAATAAATGGAATTAAAAATTCTCTAGAAGGAATCAATAGCAGAATAACTGAGGCAGAAGAACAGATAAGTGACCTGGAAGATAAAATAGTGGAAATAACTACCACAGAGCAGAATAAAGAAAAAAGAATGAAAAGAACTGAGACAGTCTCAGAGACCTCTAGGACAACATTAAATGTAACAATGTTCGAATTATAGGGGTCCCAGAAGAAGAAGAGAGAAAGAAAGGGACTGAGAAAATATTTGAAGAGATTATACTTGAAAACTTCCCAAATATGGGAAGGGAAATAATCAAGTCCAGGAAGCGCACAGAGTCCCATACAGGATAAATCCAAGGAGAAACATGCCAAGACACATATTAATCAAACTATCAAAAATTAAATACAAAGAAAAAATATTAAAAGCAGCAAGGGAAAAACAACAAATAACATACAAGGGAATCCCCATAAGGTTAACAGCTGAACTTTCAGCAGAAACTCTGCAAGCCAGAAGGGAGTGGCAGGACATACTGAAAGTGATGAAAGGGAAAAACCTACAACCAAGATTATTCTACCCAGCAAGGATCCCATTCAGATTCGACAGAGAAATTAAAACCTTTACAGGTAAACAAAAGCTAAGAGAATTCAGCACCACCAAACCAACTTTACAACAAATGCTAAAGGAACTTCTCTAGACAGGAAACACAGAGAAGGAAAAGACCTACGATTACAAACACAAAACAATTAAGAAAATGGTAATAGGAACATA
This sequence comes from Physeter macrocephalus, assembly GCF_002837175.3. Classification (NCBI taxonomy): domain Eukaryota; kingdom Metazoa; phylum Chordata; class Mammalia; order Artiodactyla; family Physeteridae; genus Physeter; species Physeter macrocephalus. The sequence continues at coordinate 83,187,032 of NC_041215.1, forward strand.
CATATCGATAACTAACAAAAATGTAAATGGATTAAATGCTCCAACCAAAAGACATAGACTGGCTGAATGGATACAAAAATAACACCTGTATAATGCTGTCTACAAGAGACCCACTTCAGACCTAGGGACACATACAGACTGAAAGTGAGGGGATGGAAAAAGATGTTCCATGCAAATGGAAATCAAAGGAAAGCTGGAATAGCAATTCTCATATCAGACAAAATAGACTTTTAAAAAAGACTATTACAAGAGACAAAGAAGGACACTACATAATGATCAAGGGATTAATCCAAGAAGATATAACAATTGTAAATATTTATTCACCCAACATAGGAACACCTCATTACATAAGGCAAATGTTAACAGCCATAAAAGGGGAAATGACATTAACACAATCATAGTAGGGGACTTTCATACCCCACTTTCACCAAAGGACAGGTCATCCAAAATGAAAATAAATAAGGAAACAGGCTTTAAATGATACATTAAACAAGATGGACTTAATTAATATTTATAGGACATTCCATCCAAAAACAACAGAATACACTTTCTTCTCAAGGGCTCATGGAACATTCTACAGGATAGATCATATCTTGGGCCACAAATCAACCCTTGGTTAATTTAAGAAAATTGAAATCGTATCAAGTATCTTTTCAGACCACAATGCTATGAGACTAGATATCAATTACAGGAAAAAAAATGTAACAAATACAAACACATGGAAGCTAAACAATACACTACTAAATAAGCAAGAGATCACTGAAGAAATCCAAAAGGAAATCATAAAATACCTAGAAACAAATGACAACGAAAACACGACAACCCAAAACGTATGGGATGCAGCAAAAGCACTTCTAAGAGGGAGATTTATAGCAATACCATCCTAACTTAAGAAACAAAAAACATCTCAAATAAACAACCTAAACTTACACCTAAAGCAATTAGAGAAAGAAGAACAAAAACACCCCAATGTCAGCAGAAGGAAAGAAATCATAAAGATCGGATAAGAAATAAATGAAAAAGAAATGAAGGAAACGATAGCAAAGGTCAATACAACTAAAAGCTGGTTCTTTGAGAAGATAAAACAAAATTGATAAACCACTAGCAAGACTCATCAAGAAAGAAAGGGAGAAGAGTCAAATCAACAGAATTAGAAAATGAAAAAGGAGAAGAAAAAACAGACAATGGAGAAATACAAATGATTATGAGAGATTACTACAAGTAACTACATGCCAAAAAATTGTACGCCCTGGAAGACATGGAAAAATTCTTAGAAAAGCACAACCTTCCGAGACTGAACCAGGAAGAAACGGAAAATATAAACAGACCACTCACAAGCACTGAAATTGAAACTGTGATTAAAAATCTTCCAACAGGGCTTCCCTGGTGGCGCAGTGGTTGAGAGTCTGCCTTCCGATGCAGGGGACACAGGTTCGTGCCCCGGTCCAGGAAGATCCCACATGCCACGGA
>NC_041215.1:83188578-83191781 GCF_002837175.3 Physeter macrocephalus
CTGATATCAAAACCAGACAAAGACGTCACAAAGAAAGAAAACTACAGGCCAATATCACTGATGAACATAGATGCGAAAATCCTCAACAAAATACTAGCAAACAGAATCCAACAACACATTAAAAGGATCATACACCTTGATCAAGTGGGATTTAGGCCAGGAATGCAAGGTTTCTTCAATGTATGCAAATCAATCAATGTGATAAACCATATTAACAAATTGAAAGAGAAAAACCATATGATCATCTCAATAGATGCAGAAAAAGCTTTCAACAAAATTACACCACCATTTATGATAAAAACCCTTCAGAGAGTAGGCACAGAGGGAACTTACCTCAACATAATAAAGGCCATATATGACAAACCAACAGCCAACACCATTCTCAATGGTGAAAAACTGAAACCATTTCCACTAAGATCAGGAACAAGACAAGGTTGCCCACTCTCACCCCTATTATTCAACATAGTTTTGGAAGTCTTAGCCACAGCAATCAGAGAAGAAAAAAAAATTAAAGGAATCCAAATCAGAAAAGAAAAGTAAAACTGTCACTGTTTGCAGATGACATGATACTATACAAGGAGAATCCTAACAATGCTACCAAAAAACTACTAGAGCTAATCAATGAATTTGGTAAAGTAGCAGGATACAAATTAATGCCCAAAGCAATCTACAGATTCAATGCAATACCTATCAAACTATCAAATGGTATTTTTCACAGAAGTAGAACAAAAAATTTCACAATTTGTATGGAAACACAGAAGACCCCGAAAAGCCAAAGCAATCTCGAGAAAGAAACATGGAGCTGGAGCAGTCAGGCTCCCTGACTTCCAACTATACTACAAAGCTACAGTAATCAAGACAGTATGCTACTGGCACAAAAACAGAAATATAGATCAATAGAACAGGAAAGAAAGCCCAGAGATAAACCCACACACATATGGTCACCTTATCTTTGATAAAGGAGGGAAAACTATACAATAGAGAAAAGACATCCTCTTCAATAAGTGGTTCTGGCAAAACTGGACAGCTACATGTAAAAGAATGAAATTAGAACACTCCCTAACATTATATACAAGAATAAACTCAAAATGGATTAAAGACCTAAATGTTAGGCTAGACACTATAAAAATCTTAGAGGAAAACATAGGCAGAACACTCTATGACATAAATCACAGCAGGATCCCTTTTGACCCACCTCCTAGAGAATTGGAAATAAAAATAAACAAATAGGACCTAATGAAACTTCAAAGCTTCTGCACAGCAAAGGAAACCATAAACAAGATGAAAAGACAACCCTCAGAATGGGAGAAAATATTTGCAAATGAAGCAACTGACAAAGGATTAATCTCCAAAATATACAAGCAGCTCATGCAGCTCAATATCAAAAAAAGAAACAACCCAATCCTAAACTGGGCAGAAGACCTAAGTAGACATTTCTCCAAAGAAGATATACAGACTTCCAACAAAAACATGAAAGGATGCTCAACATCACTAATCATTACAGAAATACAAATCAAAACTACAATAAGGTACCACCTCACAACAGTCAAAATGGCTATCATCAAAAAATCTACAAACAATAAATGCTGGAGACGGTGTGGAGAAAAGGGAACCCTGTTGCATTGTTGGTGGGAATGGAGGACAGTATGGAGGTTCCTTAAAAAACTAAAGATAGAACTACCATACGACCCAGCAATTCCACTACTGGGCATATACCCTGAGAAAACCATAATTTAGCAAGTGTCATGTACCACAATGTTCATTGCAGCGCTATTTACAATAGCCAGGACATGGAAGCAACCTAAGTGTCCATCGACAGATGAATGGATAAAGAAGATGTGGCATATATATATATACAATAGAATATTATTCAGCCATAAAAAGAAAGGAAACTGAGTTATTTGTAGTGAGGTGGATGGACCTAGAGCCTGTCATACAGTTTGAAGTCAGAAAGAGAAAAACAAATACCGTATGCTAACACATATATATGGAATCTAAAAAAAAAGAAAATGATTCTGAAGAACCTAGGGGCCGGACAGGAATAAAGACGCAGACATAGAGAATGGACTTGAGGACATAGGGAGGGGGAAGGGTAAGCTGGGATGGAGTGAGAGAATGGCATGGACATATATACACTACCAAATGTAAAACACATAGCTTGTGGGAAGCAGCCGCATCACACAGGGAAATCAGCTTGGTTCTTTGTGACCACCTAGAGGGGTGGGATAGGGAGGGTGGGAGGGAGACACAAGAGGGAGGGGATATGGGGATATATATATACATATAGCTGACTCACTTTGTTACAAAGCAGAAACTAACACACCATTGTAAAGCAATTATACTCCAATAAAGATGTTAAAAAATAAAGTAAATAAGTAAAAATTAAAAGACAGTACTGATGAACCTAGTGGCAAGGCAGGAATAAAGACACAGATGTAGAGAACGGACTTGAGGACACAGGTGAGGAAGGGGAAGCTGGGACGAAATGAAAGAGTAGCATTGACATATATACACTACCAAACGTAAAATGGGTGGCTAGTGGGAAGCTGCTGCATAGCACAGTGAGATCAGCTCAATGTTTTGTGATGACCTAGAGGGTTGGGATAGGGAGGGTGGGAGGCTCGAGAGGGAGGGGATATGGGGATAGGTGTATACATATAGCTGATTCACTTTGTTGTACATCAGAAACTAAGACAACATTGTAAATCAATTATACTCCAATAAAGACAAAAAAAAGACTTATCAGCTAAAAAAAAAAGGTCTTTATAAATCAAGGGCTTATAGCAGAGCTACAAAGTTTCAAGGAGATGATAAAACAGAAAGACATAAATGACAGCAAAAAGAATAGATACTACTGATAGCACAATCAGGCTTGACAATATTGATAAAAACAAAATGAGAATAAAAAATTTAAAACAATCATAGGAAAAATAATAGATATAGAAGACATTTAGACAAAAGATATCCCAAATATGCACAATTGATGGCCCAAGTAAGATTTCTTTAATAAAAACAAATGAAATAGTATAAAATTATTAAAACACATAATTCAAGAAAACTTTCAAAAATAAAAATCCTAAAAAACAAACAACCCAATCCAAAAATGGGCAGAAGAACTAAACAGACATTTCTCCAAAGAAGATATACAGATTGCCAACAAACACATGAAAGAATGCTCAACATCATTAATCATTAGAGAAATG
>NC_041215.1:83192771-83213089 GCF_002837175.3 Physeter macrocephalus
AAAATTGAGTTACTTGTAGTGAGGTGGATGGACCTAGAGTCTGTCATACAGAGTGAAGTAAGTCAGAAAGAGAGAAACAAATACTGTGTGCTAACACATATATACGGAATCTGAAAAAAAAAATGGTCATGAAGAACCTAGGGGCAAGACGGGAATAAAGATGCAGACCTACTAGAGAATGGACTTGAGGACACAGGGAGGGGGAAGGGTAAGCTGGGACAAAGTGAGAGAGTGGTAGTGAATATATGCATATATATACACTACTAAATGTAAAATAGATAGCCAATGGGAAGCAGTCGCATAGCACAGGGAGATCAGTTCGGTGCTTTGTGACCAGCTAGAAGGGTGGGATAGGGAGGGTGGGAGGGAGGGAGATGCAAGAGGGAAGAGATATGGTGATATATGTATATGTATAACTGATTCACTTTGTTATAAAGCAGAAACTAACACACCATTGTAAAGCAATTATACTCCAATAAAAATGTTAAGAAAAAAAAAAAAAGTCCTGAATCTGCCAATTGCAAGAACACATGTCCCAGGAAAATCTGAAACAGATCAATCAAGGCTTATACACAGCCTAGTAAATTACTAAATTTCAATACGAATTTTACTGAAACTTAGGGGGAAAAGAGTAAAATAAAAATAAAACCAAGTGACTTATAATGGAAAACAATCGGGCTGGCTTCAGATCTCTCCAAAGAAAAATTCAACATGAAGCATACAAAATCCTGAGGAATTAACAGTATCATCCAATCATTTTACGTCTAGCCAAACAATTCAAGTGTAATGGGAATCCACTGATCTTTTCAAACATCAAGAACTGGGGTAATATGGTTCCAGTAATTCTTTCTTGGCATAACTACTGATAGATAATCTTCTACCAACCAAAAAATAAATATAGACACTGTGGTAAAAGCTGGGAATAAGCACTAATACAATCTAAATGTAGGACAAATGTTAAAGCAACTGTGGTAATTACAGTTACACAGGATATAAATTATATGTATCATGTCAAAGCAGAAATAACAACATAAGTAGCTCAGTAAAGAGTATGAAAAAATTGGAGGTTGTATAACCACTTTGATTCTCTCATCCTTCAGAGTGAAGAATAGACATATTGCTTAAAGTAGTTAAATAAAATAACAGAGGCATACAATACAACTTAAAGTATGAATACAGCCACTAAAATTATAAAGAATAATATTACCATATAAAATTAGTTGGTAAAGGGAAAGGAATAGGGGAGAATAGGGAGACATGAATATATATAATTTCCTATCACTCATACTGGGAAGTATCCTTTTGAACTATCTGAATTTTCATATAATATAAATGGATTTCAAAATATTTTTTAAATTATTAGTACATTTATGATTTTATGTGTCCTACTGCTTATTTTAACAGATCTGACATGACAAAAGGAAAAAGATAAAAATTAATAATAAGTTAGTTCAGCGAATATGTTACCCCATGATATGATTTCATTAAAGGCCGAAGAAGACCTGAGTCTGAATCTTAGTTATATCACTTGTTAGCACACAACCCTGGGCAAATCATGAGTTAATTCAATTTGTTTCAATTATCATTGCCCCCAAAATGCAAACAGCATATAGTTATTAAATAATATGTATAAAGTACTATTCGCAAAAGAAAAATTGTATCCATTTACTGATGTTTAAGAAAAAAAAAAACAATACAGATGCTCAACATCACTAATCTTTAGGGAAATGCAAACCAAAACCAAAAGGAGATATCACTTCACACCCATTAGGAAAGCTATTATCAACAAACAAACAAAAAACAAAGTAACAAGTGTTGTCTGAGTCTGAGATCTCAGACAACACTTGTTATTTACGTATTGCTGGAGGGAACATAAAATGATAGAGCCCTTATGGAAAATGGTACAGCTATTTCTCAAAAAATTAAACTCAAGAATTTTCATATGATTCAGCAATTCCACTTCTGGGTATTACACCCAAAGGAAGTGAAAGCAGGAACATGAACAAATATTTATATCCCATGTTCATAGCATCATTATTCATAATAGCCAAAACTGGAAGTAACCAGAGTGTCCATTGATTGATAAACAAAATGTGGTATATACATACAATGGAATATCATTTAGCCTTTAAATGGATGGAAATTATGACACATGGTACAACATGAATAAACCCTAAAGACATTATGCTACATGAAATAAGCTAGTCACAAGAAGACAAATACTATGTGACTACATTTATTTGAGGTACCTAGAGTAGTCAAATTCAGAGACAAAATAGAATGGGAGCTTCCAGGGCCTGTTTAATGGGTACAGAATTTCAGTTTGGGAAGATAAAAAACTTCTGGAGATGGATGGTGGTGATGGCTGCAGAACAACGTGAATGTGCTTAATGCTGCAGAACTGTACACTTTAAAATGGTTAAAATGGTAAATGTTATGTTATACATATATAGCTACAATTTTTTAAAACCACACAATATAAAATTATTGCCACAATCATGAATTTTGTAAAACTATACTCTAAGCAAGTCATATGGAACAATCTTCTTTAAAATATGAGAATGTCCTTATTCTTTTGAAAACTAAAATGGTGTAATTATTTCCAACAGAAAGACCATACATGGAAAATAAACTATGGTTGACAGTTTTCCACAATTTGTATTAAAACTGAACTACTGACTTCTTGGCTCTTCTTATCAAGTCTGTCTTTGATCAAGCTGTCCTAAAATATTTTTTAAATCTTTATTTATTCTAAATAATATTATTTTAAAACCGTGCTCAATTAACCTAGTAACCCAACATTATTTTTTCCAGCTTTACTGAGATATAATTGATATATAACATTTTATAAATTTAAGGTGTACAATATGTTAATTTGATACACTTATATATTGCAAAATCATTACCACCATAGCATTAGCAGAAACCTCCACCCCATCACATAATAACCATTTCTTCTTTGTAGTGAGAACATTTAAGATATACTCTCTTAGCAACTTTCAAGTATATAATACAGTATTATTAGCTATAATCACCATGTTATACATCAGATACCCAGAACTTGTTAATCCTATAGCTGGAAGTTTGTACCCTTTGACCAATATCTCCCCGTTACCCTAACTCCCCACCTCTGGTCACTACCCCTCTACTTTCTATTTTTCTAAGCTTGGCTTTTTTAGATTCCACATGTAAGTGGTATTATACAGTATTTGTCTTTCTCTGTCTGACTTATTTCACTTAGCATAATGCCCTCAAGGTTCATCCAAGTTGTTGTAAATAGCAGGATTTCTTTCTTTCTCATGGTTGAATAATATTCTATTGTGTATATACAGTACATCTTCTTTATTCATTCATCCACTGATGGACTCAGGATATTTCAATATCTTGGCTATTGTAAATAATGCTGTAATGAACATGGTGGTGCAGATATCTCTTCAAGATTCTGCTTTCCTTTGAATATATACCCAGAAGTGGGATTACTGGATCATATGGTAGGTCTATTTTTAACTTTTTGAGGAAACTACATATTGTTTTCCACAGTGGCTTACCAATTTGCATTCCCACCAACAGTGTAAAAGGGTTCCCTTTCCTCCACATCCTTCCCAATAATTGCTATTTCCTGTCTTTTGATAATAGCCATTCTAACAGGTGTAAGGTGATAATCTCACTTGCATTGCCGTGATTATTAGTAATGATGTGTACCTTTTCATGTATCTGTTGGCCATCTATATGTCTTCTTTGGAAAAATGTCTATTCAGTTCCTCCGTACATTTTTTAATCTGGTTGGTTTTCTCTCTATTGAGTTGTATGAGTTCTTTATATATTTCAGATATTTACCCCTTTTCAGACATATGATTTGCAAATATGTTCTCCCATTCAGTAGGGTGCCTTTTAATTTTGTTGACTGCTTCTTTTGATGTGCAGAAGCTTTTTAGTTTAATTAGTCCCATTTATTTATTTTTGCTCTTGTTTGTGCTTTTGGTGTCATATCCAGAAAAATCACTGTCAAGACCAATGTCAAGGAACTTTTCCCTATGTTTCCTTCTAGAGGTTTTATGGTTTCTGGTCTTATGTTTAAATCTTTAATCCATTTCAAATTAATTTTTGTCAGTGGTGAACAATAAGAGTCCAATTTCATTGTGCTACTTATTATTCTTATTTCATTAGTAGAACAAATAATAATATTATATCCCCAAATAAGTCATAAATATTAATTAAACAATCTGACTCAGGAAAATTTTATTTCTAATTATTAAATAATGTTAAAGCCAAGCCATATACAGCCTTTTATCTTTGATAAAAACCTATAATAAAAGATATATTTGTAATAAGCTTTAATATGATTTTAAATCAATGTTAATAAGCAAAAAAGTCTTTAAAATATTGGCAGCTAGAGGGACAAATGTTAGGTTATAACTGTTCTAAAAATCAGGACTTCAAAAGTTGACTGCTCTTATAATAGGATAGCAAAATAATAAAATGACACTATAGAAAAATATTACTTTAAAAGTTAAAGAGCCATATAAATGCATACAATAAATGCAAGTTTAAGACTGATTTATTCAAGAGTCTATTAATTGTAAATCCTACTGCAATAAATGCAATTCCATTCTCATACTAACTGCCTGGAGTTAGCACAGACTCCAAAGTCCCCAACAAGAGTGCCTCACTTCAGACACCAGCTGCAAGTTCAGGGTCCCCAGTCCATCCAAACTTCTAACCAACTGACTATAAATTTAAGGGTTCCCAGGACTCCCTTAGGTTTTATAATTTGCAAGAACAACTCACAGAACTCAGGAAAGCACTACTTAAAAATTACAGTTTTACTATAAAGGATACAGATCAGTACCAGCCAAATGAAGAGACCCAGATGGTGAGGTCTGGGAAACTCACAAACACAGAGGTTCCTGGCCCCGGCCCTGTGGAATCATGACTCATCCCCCTCCAGTACATTGATGTGTTTACCAACCAGGAAGCTCAAGTAGAGCTTCCAGTTGAAAGTGGCCAGATTTTTTATTGGGGTTTCATTACATAGGCATGATTGATTGAATCACTAGCCATGTGCTTGAACTCAATCTCCAGCCCCTGTCCTCTATCCTTGATATCACCTAGCCCAAAGCCCCAATTCTCTAATTACATGGTTGGTCTTTCCAGCTTGCCCAGCCCCCATCCTGAAACTATCAAGGAGCCTACCACAAGTCATCTCATTAGCATAAACACAGGCTGTAGTCCCAGAACCCAACCCTGAGTAACAAAGATGCTCCTATCACTGGGAAATGCCAAGGTTTTAGAGATCCCTCCCAGGAATCTGAGACAAAGACCAGACAATTCTTTATTATAGAATATCTACTAACCAGCATTTCTGCATATACTAAATACAATGATATTGTATTACTAGCAACTACACTGATGTTTAAGAAGGTGATAAACACACTTGACTTGACAAAGATTAAATTTTACTCTATGTTGTTTTAATATAAGTATTTTTATCAATTATCTATGTATTTATTTCATATATATGTGGTCCTTTATTGTGGGTGTCCCCTGAATAAAGTTATGTTGAGACCCTAACCCCTGGTACCTCAGAATGTGGCTTTATTTGGAAATAAGGTCATTGCAGGTGTGTTTAGTTAAGTTGAAAAGAGGTCACACTGAGTAAGATGGGTCTCTCAATCCAATTTTACTAGTATCCTTGTAAGAAGGCCATATGAAGACAGAGACACGCTGGGACAATATGACAATGAAGGTAGAGACTAGAGTTATGCAGCTGTAGGCCCAAAACACCAAGTTTACTGGCAAACCACCAGAAGCTAGGAAGAGGCAAGGGAAGATTGCCCTCGGGTTTCAGAAAGAGCATGGCCCTGCCAACAACTTGATTTTGCACTTCTAGCCTCCAGAACTATGAAACCATAAATTTTCACTATTTTAAGCCACCTAATTTATAGTACTTGGTTACAGGAGCCCTAGGAAACTATTACCATCCTCAAACGCTAAGATGTAGTAGTAGTGCTCTAAAACAGACTTACCACATACTCCCCACCCCATCCTAGTTTGCTTGGACACCCAAGTCTAGGAACAAATGGCTTCGCCAGCTCTCCGTCCTACTAAACTGTATTGCTCTCAAGGCTTTGAGAAAATGCAAAGTATCTTATTTTCACATACACAAAAAAACTGACAATCTAGACACGTGTGAACTTTGTTTTAATCAAACCATTTGACTATCTATAAGGTTTCTTTCCCCAAAATTCCAGGTAACAAAACTTTCTTTACATCTTATCTATCTGTAGTGTAAGTAACTGACAATTAGCCTTTTTGATTGTAATATAAGTGCTGGACATTAAGTTTTTAATTGCTGAGGCATCCCCTTCAAATACATCCATCTTGAATAAATGCACTGCCAGCTATACAAGTAGATAAAGAACAAGGATGCCCACCCATGAAGTTCCCTTTTTTCAGAAAGGCAGACCCATATAACTGACCATTTGACCGACTGGCTTGCTTTTTCCCTTCCCATGCTTTAATTCCTGCTTTTATATTTTAAATTCACCAATAAACAATGAACCCACAAAACCCTAGCACCCCACTCTCAGCCCCAATAAAAGCAAAACCCCAAGCCCACGCTCTCTTTCTACCTGATACCACACTGGGTAGCCCCACACATACTGTGTACCCTCCAGGATCTGTGAGTAATAATCTTTGTTTTTTTTCAAAGTTTCCTGATGGTTGTTGCTAAAGTGCGTCTTGCAATCATAATAAGAACCATAGCAATTATACTCCAATAAAGATGTTAAAAAAAAAGACTGCTGATCACAGATCACCATAGCAAGTAAAATAATAATTTAAAAGTTTAAAATATTGTGAGAATTACCAAAATGTGACAGAGACACGAAGTGAGCAAATGCTGCTGGAAAAATGGTACTGAGAGACTTGCTTGGTGCAGGGTTGCCACAAACCTGCAATGTCTGAGAAGTGTAATAAAGGTATGCCTGTACAAGTTTCACAAAAACAAACAAACAAAAACCACAACAGGCTGAAACCAACTGCAAACACTATCTTACTAGAAACATTAACACAGGTTGAAATAAGTAGAATCCCTCTTTTGACAAAGTGTAAGCTACTATATGTGCACTCAAAAAATGATGCAGGGCTTCCCTGGTGGCGCAGTGGTTGAGAGTCCGCCTGCAGATGTAGGGGACACGGGTTCGTGCCCCGGTCCGGGAAGCTCCCACATGCCGTGGAGCGGCTAGGCCCGTGACCCGTGGCCATTGAGCCTGCACGTCCGGAGCCTGTGCTCTGCGATGGGAGAGGCCACAACAGTGAGAGGCCCGTGTACCACAAAAAACAAAAACAAAAAAAAAGAAATAATGCACAAGGTGCCAACTCACCTTATTAAAGCCTTTCTCCTGCAACATGGTCTGCAAAGCTCAAGCAAATGAGGTACTTTAGTCTATACAACCACTAAAAAACCTATTAAGAAATTTTTAAATACTAAATTCAAATCACTTATGAAGAGGACTTACAGCTGCCAATAATTTATATTTAAAACTTCTCCAAACACCAAACCCAGATAAAGACATCACGAGAAAATTAAAAAACCAATATCTCTAATGCAAAAATCCTCAACAAAATACTAGCAAGCTAAATCCAACTGCACTGTTAAAAGAATAACACACTATGACCAAGTGAGATTTATCCCAGGAATGCAAGAATGGTTCAAAATAAGAAAATCAATATAATATACCACATTAACAGAGCAAAAGGAAAAAAAAACACATGATTATCTCAACAGACGCAGAAAAAGCATTTAACAAAATCCAACACCTATTCATGATAAAAACATCCAGCAATAGAAGGGACCTTGCTTAACATGAAAAACAGGATTTATGGAAACCCCACAGCTAGCACCATATTCAAGGTAAAAAACTGAAAGCTTTCCCCCTAAGGTCAAGAACAAGACAAAGGGGCTTCCCTGGTGGCACAGTGGTTAAGAATCTGCCTGACAATGCAGGGGACACGGGTTTGATCCCTGGTCTGGGAAGATCCCATGTGATGCAGAGCAACTAAGCCCATGCACCACAATTAGTGAGCCTGTGCTCTAGAGCCCGCAAGCCACAACTACTGAGCCTGTCTGCCACAACTAATGAAGCCCATACACCTAGAGCCCATGCTCCACAACACGAGAAGCCACCGCAACAAGAAACCCGCACACCGCAACAAAGAGTAACCCCCTCTTGCCGCAACTAGAGAAAGCCCATGCGCAGCAACAAAGACTGAACGCAGCCAAAAATAAATAAATTAAATAAATAAATTTAAAAAGAAACCAAAAAACAAACAAGACAAGACAAAGATGCTCACTCTCCCCAGAGATATTCACAATTCTACCAGAAGTCCTAGCCAGAGCAATTAGGGAAGAATAAGAAATAAAAGCTACTCAGATTGGAAAGGAAGAACTAAAACTATCTCTATTCACAGGTGACATAATTCTCTATATAGAAAATTGTAAAGAATCCACAAAAAAATCTACTAGAGCTAATAAATGAATTTAGCAAAGTTGCACAGTACAAGATCAACATACAAAGATCAGCTGTTTCTACACACAAACAGTGAACGATCTGAAAAGGAAATTTAAAAAACAATTCTATTAATAATAGTACCTAAAAGAATAAAATAGGTAGGAATAAATTTAATCAAGAAGGTGAAAGACTTGCACACTGCAAATTACGAAATACTGCTAAATTTAAGAAGACCTAAATAATAGGAAAGGCATCCCATGTTCACAGAATGTAACATTAATAGTGTTAAAATGGCAATACTCCCCAAAGCAATCTTCAGATACAATGCAATCACTATCAAAATTCCATAGGCCTTTTTTGCAGAAATGGAAAAGGTGATCTTCAAACTCATGGAACTGCAAAGGGCCCTGAATAGCCAAAACAATACTGAAAAATAAAAACACAGTTAGAGGGTTCATCCTTCCCAATTTCAAAATTTACTACAAAGCTACAGTAATCAAAACAGTGTAGTACAGTATAAGAATAGATGTACAGACAAATGAAAGAGAATTGAAAGTCCAGAAGTAAACCCTAACATATATGGCCAACTGATTTTCAACAAGGCTGTAAAATGATTTTTAACCATTCAACTGTAAAAGAATCTCTTCAACAAATGGTGCTAGGAACACTAGATAACCACATGCAAAAGAATGAAGTTGGACCACTACCTCACTCTATATAAAAAATTAATGATAATTAATTTTGGTTAATTAAAAGTAGGTCAGTGACCTAAATATCAATATGAGATAAAACTATAAAACTATTAGAAGAAAACATAGGGTAAATCTTTATGACCTTAGATTTCATGATAGATTCAGATTTTACACCCAAACACAAGAAACATCAATAACAAAAATAGATAAATGGACTTCTTACAAATTAAAAATCACTATTCATCAAAAGACATTATTTTTTAAAATGAAGACAATCTACAGAATAAGAGAAAATATTTGCAAGTCACTTATTTGATAAGGGTTTAGTGTCCAGAATACATAAAAAATCTTATAACTTGACAACAGAGGCAAACAACCCAAATAAAAAATGGGGAGAGAATATAAACAGACATTTTTCCAAAGAAAATATACAAATGGCCAACAAGCACATGAAACAATGCTCAGTATTATGGATCATTAAGGAAATACAAAGCAAACTCACCAGGCACCACTTCATACCCACTAGGATGGCAATTTAAAAAAAAAAAGAAAGAAAAGAAAAGAAAAGAACAAGTGTTGGTGACTATACAGAGAAATAAGAATCCTCCTACATTGCTGATGGAAAAGTAAAATGGTGCAGACACTGTGGAAAACAATCTGACCTTTCCTCAAAAAGTTAAACGTAGTTAACTGACCCAGCAATTCCACTCCTAGGTATAGACCTAAAGTAACTGAAAACAGGGACTTAAACACTTTTTCACAAACATTCATAGTAGCACTATTCACAATAGGTAAAATGTGGAAACAATCCAAATGTCTATCAACTGATGAATGGATAAATAAATTGTGATATATACATACAATGGAATAGTATTCAGCCATAAAAAAAGAATGAAGTATTGATACATGCTTCAACTTCAATGAATCTTGAAAATAGGCTAAGCAAAAGAAGCTAGACATAAAAGATCATGTATTACATGATTCATTTTATTTGAAATATCTAGAGTACACAAATCCATAGAGACAGCAGATAAGTGGTTACCAAAGGATGGGGGTAGGGGGATACAGAAAGTGATTAGTTAATGGGTACAGGGATACTTCTGGGATAATGAAAAAGTTTTGAAACTAAAGAGAGGTGGTGATTGTACAACACTGTGAATACACTAAATGTTACTGAATTTTGCACTTTAAAATGGTTAATTGTATGTTATGTGAATTTCACCTCAATTAGAAAAATAGAAAGAAAAATAAATAAAATAAAATAAAACAAAACAAAACAAAACAAAATAAAATAAAAACCTTTCCAAACAGTGGTGTAGTAGTGATCTGAAATTTGGGCCTGTAAGAAATGCTGAGATACCAAGAACAATTTTTTTTTTAATTTTACATCTTTATTGGAGTATAACTGCTTTACAATATTGTGTTAGTTACTGCTGTACAACAAAGTGAATCAGCTATGTGTATGCATATATCCCCATATTTCCTCCCTCTTGCATCTCGCTCCCACCGTCCCTATCCCACCCCTCTAGGCGGTCACAAAGCACCGAGGTGATCTCCCTGTGCTATGCAGCAGCTTCCCACTAGCTATCTATTTTACATTTGGTAGTGTACATATGTCCATGCCACTCTCTCACGTTGTCACAGCTTACCCTTCCCCACCCACCCTGTCCTCAAGTCCATTCTGTACACCAAGAACAGCTTAAAAAATAAGAGTTGTACCCTAATTATATACGTAAATATATAGAGATATAGATATCTCCAAGAGTAATAAATTGCTTTGCAAAGATATTACAGTCTTTTGCAACCATTTTGAATTTCAATCCTAAAATTAACTGTCATCTACACACTTTCCACCAACAAAGAAATGATTGAATATACTTTTTCAAACTATATAACATTTTCAAACTATATAACATTCCCCACACCCTGCTAAGAATCACTACTACAAATAAAAAATTGCCATTATGCCATTAAAACATGATTTGATTTTTTTAAATTTAGCTCGTGCTTTTTCAAGATATATGTATTGCATAAAATGAAGTTCCTTGTATAGGCAAAAAACTTATGCCACAGAGGACTGCTAATTTCTCTGATCAAAAAGATGACCAGGGGCTTCCCTGGTGGCACAGTGGTTGAGAGTCCGCCTGCCGATGCAGGGGACATGGGTTCATGCCCCGGTCCAGGAGGATCCCACATGACGCAGAGCGGCTAGGCCCATGAGCCATGGCCGCTGAGCCTGCGCGTCCGGAGTCTGTGTTCCGCAACGGGAGAGGCCACAACAGTGAGAGGCCCGAGAACCACAAAAAAAAAAAAAAAAAAGATGACCAGTTATCCAAACACAGATCTTATGACATAAATTAATATTTCCATAATATAAACATGTGGATTTCATTTTTAATTCTGCAAATCAGGAAATTATTATATCAAATCCTTTGCTACAACGTTTCTGGTTCTCTCCAACAACTGCCTAGTTTTTACCTTTGTTTTTGTTTGCATCGGTATAAGAAAATCCTGGTGCTTGTCCTGTTTTTCTGCCAAAAAGGCCCCAGAGGTTTGGACCAGTCTTGTGTTTTCCACCTTTTTCCACTGTGTGGCACTGAGCACATTTTTGAACAAAGATCTTCTTGCCTGCCTCAGCATTTGCCATTTTGTTCTGCAATGAAACATTAAACCACAAACCAAAGAAAATATCTGATTTGCAAGGCTGGATAAAAAGGAATTTCAGGGGCTTCCCTGGTGGCGCAGTGGTTAAGAATCTGCCTGCCAATTCAGGGAACACGGGTTCGAGCCCTGGTCTGGGAAGATCCCACATGCCGCGCAGCAACTAAGCCCGTGAGCCACAACTACTGAGCCTGCGTGTCTGGAGCCTGTGCTCCACAACGGGAGAGGCCGCGACAGTGTGAGGCCCAAGCACCACGATGAAGAGTGGCCCCCGCTCGCCACAGCTGGAGAAAGCCCTTGCACAGAAATGAAGACCCAACACAGCCAAAAATAAATATAAATAAATAAATAATTTTTTTTAAAAAAAAGGAATTTCATCACTCTGACTGAAATGAATACTAATAATATTAAATTAAAATATAATTTAAAGCAGACATGCTTTAAATTCTGAGTGCTCAAAAACACAAACATATTATAGCATCCAATTTTATAAAGAATCATCTCACTTATCAGGTTTATTTTGAATTTCTAGCCATTGCTACTTCAGAAACTGCTGTTGGTATAAGCCTGGTTTTCCTTCAGCCTTCAATTACAGTAATTTACCTAAGTCAACAATATTCTATTTTTCTTTTCAGTTCCAAAAAGTAGAGGTGCAAACAATGACGTGAAGCATATATGTCTAAATTGGTATTCCCTTACTTAAAAATAATCACATAACAAATTGGAAAGGTGATTAAATATGATATTTATTATGATTATTTACATGCCTGCAATAATAGACAAAACTATAAAATACCATATAGAAATGAGGCCACAGCAAGCTACATGTAATACATAATTTCCTATTTACCTTACACTCTCAGCTCTAAACAAATCTACCAGACTAAATCAGGCATTACCTAAAAACAATCAAACAGTACTGAGTTCAGTCAGCATTAGTACATGTAGTAGAAAATATACGGTTCTAAGTACGGAAGGTTTTATTACACAGTGATAGATATACACAATAAATTCTGCCTAAAGATATTTCGGTAAGACTGCCAAAAACTCGGGGCTTCCCTGGTGGTGCAGTGGTTAAGAATCCGCCTGCCAATGCAGGGGACACAGGTTTGATTCCTGGTCCGGAAGGTCCCACATGCTGCGGAGCAACTAATCCCATGCGCCACAACTACTGAGACCACACTGTAGAGCCCGTGAGCCACAATTACTAAGCCTGCGCACCACAACAACTGAACCCTGTGTGCCCTAGAGCCCGCACGCCTCAACTACTGAGCCCACACACCACAACAACTGAAGTCCGCGCGCCTAGAGCCCAGGATCCGCAACAAGGGAAGCCACCACAAAGAGACGCCCTAGTACCGCAACGAGGAGTAGCCCCCACTCGCTGCAACTAGAGAAAGCCCACACACAGCAATGAAGACCCAATGCAGCCAAAAATAAATTTTAAAAAATAAATAAATAAATAAAATAAAGAATTCTTGCAAATGATAAAAAACAATTTTAAAAAAAGACTGCCAAAAACTCTGTTATGTACCTAAATAAATGCCACTGCCAAAAACTCTGTTATGTACCTAAATAAATGCCTCTTCCATCTAAAATGATATAAAAACTAAAATAATTTTAACTTATTGAAAAAAATGTAGTTTGAAACGCTAATGAATGCAGTACCTGGGTTTTGTTTTCCTGCAGTTTGTATTCTTTAAAGAATGGTTGCGGGGGAGGTGGAATGGGGATGGATTCCACATAAGAGCTACTGTTACAGAAATAATGAAAATACCTAATTCTTGACAGTACAGTTCTAAGCACATTTTACCTTCAAAACTCAACCAAGAACTAGAAAACGTTTGTGTTATTCTGACAATACTGAAAAACAGTATTGTTTAACTAAAGTAACTATTACTCAGAGAGAGGCTAGTACTTCATATACAGAAACTTGCAAAATTAGTATCTTCCTAACTTTTTAAAATCTGTGTGGAAACCCGAATCACTGTCAATAATCCATGTAAAGGGAAGACAGAAGTTTCCTTTGGGCAGTATCCAAAACAACTCAGCTGTTAATCAGTGTTTTAGGTCTGATAAAAAGGGAAGCAAGAAAACACACTTTATCCAAGAGAAGCTTACTTTAAAATTCCAAACTTCAATAATTTCTACCTGTGTGAGTTTTACCAAGTCTCTGTACAGGTACAGAATTCATTGAGCCTTTGAACAAGGGCCATAGAGAGGAAAACTTCAGTCACAAAAACAAATGTATGGCCTTTTAGCAAAATGCATTCACTATAACAATAAAGTTGTATAATATAAAAACAAAATGTCATCTCAGTACTAACTAAAGAAACTTTCTTTCCAATTTTTGTATAAAGCAGAAAGATCAGATTGATTCTTATACTGATTAAATTTTACTGGTAATTCAGGAAACTAGACTTTTTTTTAAAAAAGGAAAAAACAAATTTCTTTACTCAGATTTTACATGCAAGTCAGTAATAAGAAAATACATTGATACATTGTCACTGTTCAAACTACCAGTATTTAACACAATTAAAACACTCACTGCTGCCATATGTAATCACTGCTGTGCAAGCATCTACGACCCCTCTTCAAAGTGCATTAAAACCAGTAGATGCAGCAATGGCAGCAAGGGAGGGGGCAGGAAGACTAGGAAGGATATCAAGGGAATTCACTTTGTCTTATGATCATTTGGCACTCTACTAGTATTTAGTAATTAAGAAATATCTCACTAAAATAGGAAAAGACATGACATCTGGTATGAGAATGATCACTCATCCAAAAACGAAGTAATTCTAAAGCTAAAGAGACCAGGCTAAGAGTAGCTAACAATTTCACATGCTTACTACGTGCCAGGCATAGTATAAGCCCTTTATATATTATTACTGTATTTAATCCTCACACCAGCCACGTGAGATAGATAATATTAATATCTCTATTTTTACAGATGAGGAAAATGAAGTCCACAGGGGTTAAGTTGCTTGTTTAAAGTCACAAGTTGGTGAGAAGTAGAGAGAGATGGTGAAAAGTGAGAGGTTTAAATATATAATCCTAGACTTTCAGTTTTAACAATTCCCTCCTAAAAGTGATCTAGGCAACCCTGTGTTGAACATAATGTCTGACACACTGCAGATGCTAAACTGAGTGACAGTACTTAAAGAGGAGTAAGTGAAAAACTTTTTAATACTGGTACATACCATTGTCATTTCTAACTTTGCCCATAAAAAGAGGAATGTGGTAAGAACAATCAAGACACCCTTAAAGCTTTCGAAGTTTACAAAATCCAAATAATTGTAGTGTTGAAAGAGAATGGGGAAGCTCACTAGAATATTTTAAAGATGAATACTACACAGACTTTAAAAAATTAAGTGGGATTCTGCATGTTGCAATGGAAAAAAGTACTGCAGTGGAGTGCATCACAAAGATGTGACCCTGGGTGAATCACTTGACATCTATGAACACACATCCCCCTACCTCCCGGCCCCCCGACACACAGGTGTCTATAGCCTTTCCCCTTTCTAAACTTCTGTGCTTGAACCTCTGAACTGGAACAAGAATCAGCTTTCCAAACTCCCAATCTGGACTCCTCCATGCCACCACCTCCATTTGGAGGCTGACTTCTGCCAACATGGGCTGAAGGCTCGACTCAAAATCAGTCCCACTCATAAATTAGAAAGGCTGCAGAAAGGTCCCTCTCTAGAAACTGTCTTCTGTAGCACTTTTAGGGATACCCAGGCCCCACCTGGCTGGGGCTAAGGCGAGCTTCTTACTAATCAAACGGTTGGATCCTCCTCTCTGAGTGAACCCAGGCCCAAACTGCATCGTGGCACGTAACCGGTGCTCAGATCACATGAGGGCCCGGCCCACCCCCTCCTAGCTAGTCCCATACTTACCACAGGGCCAGCGGCTCCGTCCTCCGCTTCCCCAGAGAACCTCTAACGTCAACTGTGCGGCGGCTCGGCCCAAAGTGTGCGCCCCAAGTTCCAGTCTGGCTGTCCGGCGGCCGCAGCGCCTCGAAAGCCACACTGAAAGGCCGGGCCTGCATGTGCTTCCAGCGGAAGCCAGCCAGTGGCAGGCGGGGCTCCATCGGCACTGCTGATTGGCTCCCAAATCCCACGGAATCGCAATTCTCGCAGGGGTTTAAAGCCTCGCGCTGCCGAGCCGTCACTGACCGAATCTAAATGTGACAGAGTGAGGGTCCGGCTTTGTTTGTTTCACTTTTACCTAACTGAAGAGTTAAATTATCTATGTATATTCACAATATGTACCAGCTCTTGCTTGAAGTAGGAATTCAACGTTTTATGAATGGTCCGTTAGTATTTGATGGCGGGAGTCATATCACGTCAATAAATAAGGCAACTACTTATTCTGTGGGCAAGACACGGTGCCAAGCAACTTGTAAGGACAAACACTGACCTGAAGCTCCAATTTTCTATGAGTCATAATCCAGCTGGGGCAAGATTTAAGTACATTAAAAGTTAAATCATTATAAATGAGCTACATAAAAAGTGCAATAATACAAGAATGGACAGCGAGGTTGCAAGCTGCTCGTTAATCGCCAAAAGAGCAGAATAGAGTATGAATAGAAACAGAGAGAATGAGCGAGGGAGGGAGATATAAAGGAGAGGACTGGGAAAGCTATAAGAAGACAAGGGTATTGAAGGCAGACAGGTAAGAAAGTCAAAGTCGTGTTTAGGAAAACGTGAGAAGGAAAAGTAGTTTACCTGTGGTTACATAATCAATTCAGTGAGATGTGAGTGGTAAGGCTGTAACAGAGAAATAGGAATATTAAAATAATTTATTAAATTTTGTGTAATAGGTAAGTGTGAGATTTACGCATATTCTTGTTCTCTGGAGCTCTCTCCAATACGACTTTCTGCCATGATGGAAATATTCAGCGTGGAGACTGTCTACTAGCCGCAAGTAACTTTAAGCCCTTGAGGTGTGACTAATGCGACTAACTGAATTTTTTTTAATTAATTTTATTTTAATTTTAATAGCCACAATTACCAGATGGTTGAATGAAACAACTCCAAGTGGTACCTATGTGTTCTGTCCTCTGAGCTACATATTTAAAAGATGTATGTCATCAAATTGAATCAAAAGGGAAAAAAAAATCTGGTGTTAAATATTATTCTCAAACTCAAAGACATGCAAACTCAAGAAATAAAAGGAGACTATTATTTATTGAGTAGCTACCACAAGTCAGGCTAGGTGCTTGCATACATTATCAGTAGCCAGTAGCCTTACAGGATGGGAAAAAAATGGATACTCTGGACCATATTCCTACAGAACAATCTGAAAGTTACTAATTGATCACAAACAAATATCAGTGGTAAAATCTAGTAAAAATTTTCAAATAAGGCAAAACATTTTTACTTAAATATAATGTATGATGACTAATCTCAATAACCAATAAGCCTCATTGTAATTAGATCATAGTTTGGAGAAATTTTGGAAAACGGTGACAAGAATTTATTATTTTATCTTTGCATTTCAAAAATAAGTTACAATATAATCTCTTGTTTTTAAAAAAAATTAAGAACTTCAGAAGAAAACATTTCAAGGGAAATCTGAATTTCATGTGAAATTCAGTGTCTATCATTCTAATGTGTTTATCATTCTAATAATTGTGCATTATAGGCTACGTGTTTTATTTAATTTAATCTGCAAAGGCCCAGCATATCTTTTCTCTAATATAAGACAAATTAATAATCATTCTTTCAAATCTCAGAATTTTCAGCTGTTTTAGTTACATGTGATTCATGCTCAAATGTGATTTTATATGATTTGAAACATGACAAATCTGTCATTATTGAGTGATGAAAATGTTCTACAATTGTGGTGATCGTTGCACAACTCTGTGAATACTAAAAACAATTTAAATGAACACTTTAAATGGGTGAATTGTGTGATATTTGAATTATATCTCAATAAATCTGTTTAAAATAAATAGACAAGTCAAAGAAAAATATATTTACTATAATTTAGTAACATAAGTAAATTTCTTATTTTCATTGAATATGTGGTATTTCACATGATTAAATGGTAAAGAAATTTTGCATTCTCAGCATTACCCAATATTTCTGATTCTGGTTTTGTTTTATCCAATCTTTTATCCCTTCTAAAATAAAATTAACTGCTCTAAAATTTTCAGGATACCAATCAGTAATCTTGTTCTACTAAGAATAGAAATTTCCCAGTAAGTGCAGTTTAAGAAAATTATACATTTTCCACTAGATGGCACTGGTGGAAAATAGTATTGCTAGAATCTGCACTTTCATCACATCAATAAAATTATTACATTACCACATTGTTTTCATTCACTTTGGTCTGGGTAAGATAAAGAGAAGTGGAAAGTTAAGATAAGATACTTCCTTAACTTGCTAAGCTCCAGGGTAAACAGAGCCCTCATTTTACAGATGTGGACCATAATACAAGGAGAAATTGTCACAATTTTGTGCTAAAGCCTGAGTGAGAACCCAGAATCCCTAACTTTCAGTTGCCATCATACAACTATACAACATCAAGAGTGGGGGAGTGGACACCATAGTGAAATGGAATAAGAAAATTAATCTCCATCGTGCATTGTATGCATATTATCTCATTTGATCACTAAGCTATTAGCTCCATATATATTATCTCAAATAATCCTAACTAGACAAGCCCAATCTATTAACTTCATGAGGCAAGGAGAGTGATCATTTTGTTTAACACATATCACTTGGGTATAGCACAGTGCCCAACACATAGTAGACAGTCAAAAACATTTCTGGCTTAATAGAATGGATGAATTAATTAAGCTTGACAACTATGCTATTTAGTAGGTAATATTATTTCTACTTTACAGTTGAGGAAACTGAAGCTGGAAGCATGAGGTAATTTTTCCAAGCTCACACAATTCAGTGGCAAAAGCATTTAACACAATCTGATATTACTTTGCATTGTATATTTTCATGTAAGACTTCCACAGTAGAAAAAAAGCTCTCTGAGGGCAGACATCATGTCCTTCCATTTCTGCATTGTATGTCTAGCTCCTTGCACAGAGCCTGGCTTATGATTGGCACCCAATGAACAGTATTTACCTATTTTCATTCATAGTAACCCTGGACTTGAACATTTAAGAAGCTCTGCTTCTGAACCATTTTCTGGTTTGTTCCTTTCACTTCATTCCAGTGCCACTGCCTTGTTTCTGGATTTCTGCCAGTTTTATGCTGACCTCTCCTCAAGACCCATTAACAACAAGCCTTAGAAGTCAGTACAGATTTCCCACTTTGCTTGCACCTTAGGATTTCTCCTAGTTCCACAGTTGTGCGCTGCATTCTTTCTGCCCTCAAACCTCTCACGGTTGCTTCTGGGAGTTGAGTAGATCAGAAGATGGAGTTGTTTCTGGTTTGGGCTCTGTTGTTTGTTTTTCTATTACCTTTTGCTACTCCATGGGCCCCAACTCCTCATCTCAGTTTTCTCAACAATGAGGCTGGAGTTGGATGATCAGCTCTAAGACTGAATGTTTTAACTCAGTCCTATAGAGCTGTTCTATTGAGCTTACGACCAAGGTGGCAAGGTTGGGGGAAGACACCATGGGCTTTGGGAGTGGGGCAGAGCCAGCGACGGGAAAGCCCACGTACCAGACACTTCTAGCAACAGGGAACCAGGATCACACACCTGGTGCGTGGGCCTTGGCTCCGCGGGATAGGCGCCGTGGACTGCGTCAGGCTCCCCCGGGCCGCTAGGGGGCGCTGCAGGTCCCCGACCCCAAAGCCGCCACCCTGCGTGGCCGGCCTGCGCCTGGCCCCAGACCCTTCCGTCTTCCGGAAGCGGACGCGAGGCTGGCAGCGACCGGGTGGGCAGCTGCGGCAGTGGCGGGCACGGCGGGAGCCAGGAGGAGTAAAGGGGTGCGGGCCTGGCTCCCGCGCCGGGGTGGAGCAACATGGACGAAGCGGGGAGCTGTGCGAGCGGCGGAGGCTTCCGCCCGGGCGTGGACAGCCTGGACGAGCCGCCCAACAGCCGCATCTTCTTGGTGATCAGCAAGTACACGCCCGAGTCGGTGCTGAGGGAGCGCTTCTCGCCCTTCGGGGAGATCCAAGACATCTGGGTGGTGCGGGACAAGCACACCAAAGAGTCCAAAGGCATCGCATTCGTCAAGTTTGCCCGCAGCTCGCAGGCCTGCAGGGCCATGGAGGAGATGCACGGCCAGTGTCTCAGCCCCAGCGACACCAAGCCTATCAAGGTGCGGGGTCCGGGTCGGGGTGCCCCCGGGGGCGGTGTCAGGCTGCGGTAGGGGTGGTACATCCGCTCGCGGGGGCGGACTGGGCAGCACCTGGCGTTCCGGGGTGGGGGGAGGGAAAGAGAGGACGGCGTTGCAGAGAGTGTTCTTGCGGGCGCCCTGCCGGCAGGGCTGCACTGGGGTGCGGGGGGGTGGGGGGTGTGGAGGGGACGTCCGCTCGCG
>NC_041215.1:83213323-83296267 GCF_002837175.3 Physeter macrocephalus
AGGGGGCGGGGGGGGGGGGGGGGAGGGAAAGAGAGGACGGCGTTGCAGAGAGTGTTCTTGCGGACGCCCTGCCGGCAGGGCTGCACTGGGGTGCGGGGGGATGGGGGATGTAGAGAGAACGTCCGCTCCCGGGTCGGACCAGGCGTCTGCGGCTACTCGGGCTGCAGAGCTGCGGTGGCCGGACCGCGCTGCGCCCCCGCCGTCGCTAATCCAACGCCCAGCTCCGACCCTGACCTACTTTGAGGACTTCTCTGATCCTCCTCTCTCAGACCTCGCGGTTTACCGTGTATAAAAACAAGTAACTTTGCTTTTCCTCAGGTAGGTAAGGTGCTTAAAGACTTGATAGAAGTACATGTAACTGTGGCTCTCCCTTAGCCATTAGTACCAAAGTATGCATGTATATAATTTTTTTATATATACATAAATTTATTTATTTATTTTTGGCTGTGTTGGGTCTTCGTTTCTGTGCGAGAGCTTTCTCTAGGTGCGGCGAGCGGGGCCGCTCTTCATCGCGGTGCGCGGGCCTCTCACTATCGCGGCCTCTCTTGTTGCGGAGCACAGGCTCCAGACGCGCAGGCTCAGTAGTTGTGGTTCACGGGCCTAGTTGCTCCGCGGCATGTGGAATCTTCCCAGACCAGGGCTCGAACCCGAGTCCCCTGCATTGGCAGGCAGATTCTCAACCACTGCACCACCAGGGAAGCCCTGCATGTATATAATTTTTAAATGCAGGAGATTAAAACTGCTACTATTGCATATTCATCACACTTTTGTAATCTTTACAAATTATTTTAAACAAACCCTCCTTGGGAAGGTATTGATATTGAGGTTTTGTTACTGTCACTTTTCTCTGAAAGCAGACCAAGGTAAACTGCCTTAAAAAGAGCCAAATCATTGTGATGCCAGTGTGATTGTATTAATATTAAATGCCTCTTTGAATACTCTTAATTAACTCTGGTGGTATTTATATTAAGTTTCCACACTTAACTTGTTTGTAAAATTAATATACTGACACAGGGCAGGAAGGGTGATTTTGAGGGTTATTTGACTTAATTCTATCCTTTTAGCACAGAGCGGGTACAAGGTGAGCCCTCAGTACATATTCTTTGTTTGTCCATAGTAGCAGTCTCTGTAGGCCTTCCTTGCAAAAAAGAGAGGAGCCTAGAAATACACCAACAACACATTAGACAATAGACATTCCCTCTCCTCCCACCTCCCAGACCCTCTGAGTCAGGACAGATCATCAATGAAATTAAGTGTAAGGCCACAGTATATACTAGATCAGGGGGTGGCAAACTTTGTCTATAAAGAGTCAGTAAATATTTTAGGCTTTGCGAGTCATACACAGTCTGTCACACGTTCTTTTTGTTTTTTAACAACCCTCTAAAAATGTAAAAGCAATTCTTAGATCATGGGCTGTAGAAAAACAGGAAGCTGAAGTTTGTTGACTCCTGCACTAGGTTGATAATTTTCATCTCCTTCCAATTATGACCTTAGCAGGGAGGATTTTTTTACTTTGAATATAGTATAACCACAGAGATCTTCTTAGAAACTCCCCAAAATGCCCCAAATTTGAAACCTATAGACTCCCCCTTGCCTTCATTAAATTCCTACAAGAGAAGTGAAAGTTCCAGCACTAAAATGTATCCCCCCCTTTTCACCACAGAGAAATTAAATGATTCCCAAAGATAATTAAAGCGTAAATTTTGTTTTTCACATTTTTGTCCACTCAGTTTCAGCCAGAGGGTTGTTGCTCTAGTGCCTTAGCTAGATAGTCTAAATTCATTCTTCAGCAGCTTCAACTTGGGCTGTCTTCCGCTGGAATGTAGTGGGGTTTTTTGTTTTGTTTTGTTTTTCAGTATTTCCAGTTAAATTAATTCACCTTCAGTGTTTCTCATGTACTTTGCTTTTGCAAAGTTCCAAAGGCCCTACAAGACAAATAAGAAAATTTTAATATCAGGCCTACAGCCAGAAAAGATTGTCCAAATGAGACTCATTCTGTGAGTGATCAGCTACATTATCTTGAGGAAAAGGGTAAACCTAGAAAACAAGAGAAAAATCTTAGTTCTGCAAGAATTTAGAGCCCATAGTCTGTGAACATAAAATCTCAGGAGAAATCATCCAGTAGGTGGTTGATTATTATACATGTTTTCTACTTAGATATTGTCAACTTTATCAGAAATTTGAAATGCTTCAATCTTCTAAAATTTAGAAATTTGTGATCTGATGGCACCTCCAATCACAAATCTTACTTGAAACTCTTTTTTTCTCCTAGTGTCTTCCCGTACTTAAAGGTTCCCTATTTGTATTTTTCTATTGACCATCCATTACTGATAGATGCACTGGACTAACTTTCTAGTTGGCCATTTCTGTGTTACTTAATACTCTACTACTAATACCTTATACAGTGCTTGGCATGTGGTATAAGTTTATCAAAGGAATAACTGGAAGTAGATGCTATCTAGGGGTGTATCTCCAGCTGTATCTTGTAAGCAAGGTTCTATACCTCTGTGACAGCTGTTTTCCAAGCAAACATAATGACCCTCTTTTTCAATATTTCTAAAATCCCATGGCTCTATAAATTCTTTGTCCTTTTAGTTGCTGCCTTCTCCTCTGGAATTCCATAGGTTCAGGTTTTCTCATACTGAATGGTATACAGCCCCCCTTTAAAGACAAAGAAGAAGAAAGGAAAAAAATACTCAAGGGCCCTGTGTGGTGATTTACATTATTTTTTATTACATTTCTACAAGTTATAAAAAATAAGAGTAGCCATTAAAATTCTTATGCTTGTAGCTCTAGAAACAAATCCACAATCATAGTTAAAGATTTTACATTCCTCTGGAATAATATAAAACCAAAGCAATTTTATGAATTAAATAAAAGCAATACCACAAAACAAATTAAATTCCAGGTAATAATCTAATGTCAGAGATAATATTTCAATAAAACTAAATTACTAATAGAAAAATAGAGCCTCAGTCCATTCTGTGCATTTTCTTGCTCACATAAGTCATTCAGGTGGTAACTGAGATGATCCAGAATATGGTTATGTTACCTTTTTTTAAGGATTAATATTAGAAAACAAACAATTAAAAATACAACCATCTAGACATAAACCCAACTGTATCAATATTAAATTAAACATAAATTGGCTAAACACTCCTATTAAAAAGCAGGGATTGGGCTTCCCTGGTGGCGCAGTGGTTGAGAATCCGCCTGCCGATGCAGGGGACACGGGTTCGTGCCCTGGTCCGGGAAGATCCCACATGCCGCGGAGAGGCCCGCGTACCGCAAAAAAAAAAAAAAAAAAAGCAGGGATTGTCAGGATTTTTTTTTAAAAAAGGCTAAACTAAATGCTGTTTACAAGAGATGCACTTTTAAGTATAAAGATACAAAGTGGTTGAAAGTAAAAGGATAGAAAAAGCTGGTGTGATATCAGACAAAATGCTCTTCAGCAGGAAGAGTATTAACAGAGAATAATTTCCTAAAAATAAAAATATCAATCAAAAAGTACATAACAATTCCAGATGTTTATGTAACCAATAATAGAGCTTCAAAATATATGAAGCATTATTAATAGAACTAAAAGGAGAGAGAAATTCATAATCAGATTTTTACACTCCTCTTAGTCTGATAGAAAAAGTAGACAAAATCAGTAAGGATATGACATTTTAATAACACTATTAATCAACTATATAATTGACATTTATTGAACACTACGCAACAAGCGCAGAGTACACGTTCTCTTTCAGTGCACTGACTATTGCTCTCTTGCAGTGCACTGACTATTGCTCTTGGTAAAAAAAATTAAGGAAAAAAAATTTGGAAAAAAAAGTGCAAAGATCAGTGTTGTCTCATAAAAAGTCATTGCGATAAAGATTGCTTTAACAAAATGTTTGTTGATAAGACCCTATTACATTGCATTTAACCTAACATGAATCCCATACTAATAATGAAGTAAGTATTCTTAAGGAGTAGGAAAACAGTTGACTGATATTTCCACATTATTCTTTGGGTTTTGTTTGTTTCTTAGGTTTTCATTGCTCAGTCCAGATCATCTGGAAGTCACCGAGATGTTGAAGATGAAGAACTTACAAGAATATTTGTTATGATACCAAAGTCCTACACAGAAGAAGATCTACGGGAAAAATTTAAGGTACTTAACATTTTCTAATCAGCTAGCGTTCTTGATAACTTACAATCTTACATTGCTTGTACAATTACTAAATCTTGTTTTGTTTGAGTTGGATCATTAGATTGGTGGTGGAGAATTAAATAACTATTTTTAAGTCATCTATTTCAATCTAGTTATTAAATATTAAAACTAAAATAAGTTAACTTTTAAAAAATATATAAAACCTGGAAAATATTGATGATGGTGTTTTTCCCCCCATTCAATGAAAATACAGATTCAGGAAAATGAAGTATAAAGCTCAGAGTTTTAAGTAAGGTCTCATACCTAGTAGGTGGTGGAGCCAAGATTTATGCCCAGGGTGTCTGAATCCAGAGCCTGCTCCTGGTCTTGAAATTTTCAAAGCACCCTCTTAGCATGCCTCTCTATTGCCTCTCATGGAGAGGTGGGGCAGGCAAGCCTGAGTGTATGAACTGTATTATCTCGCATTTGTTACGAGTCTGTGGCATGTTGATGTACTTATTCACAGGAAGACTTATCCTCTGTAGTTTTTGTTTTAAAATTAGGCCTCTGAAGGAATTATATTTAAAGAAAAAAAAAAACTACCTACAACTCTGAACTATAGCTAGATTGTAGTCAGTGAAATTTGGAGGCAATTTAAAATTTCTTTTTAGCCATTGACTTTTATGAGCAGTGATACACTTTCACAAAAACTATTAAAAAGCAATTTTTAAATTGTCTTGAGTTGTAATTTTTTATTCTTTTTCTACTAATCTTCCCAGTACTGAATCATGTGGACAACAAGCAAGAAAGAAAACAAGTAGTAAAAAGTAATTTTCAAACTTCCTCTATCCTACCCCAACTGAGGATTGAATAAAATACTTCAAAAATAACAAATACCAAATATATATATATTCCATACTTCCTCCAATAGTAAGAATAAAGTTTTTACCTTATATACTTATAAACTTTTATCTTTCTCTGAGTGAACAAATGTGGCATTTTTAAATACATATGTAGTAGTTAAGTTACTAATCGGTTACAGTAAGAATTTATATCCCGTATTTCTTCCAACATTAAAAGTAAACATTTACCACATATTTCTCACATGGAGTATTAACTTTCTGCATGAACCAATGTATTTTTAAAATGTACTTCAAGAGGCACTCCTTCAGAAGTATACACGATCATTTATGTTCCTGTTAGAAGGCAGATAAATAATTATAGCTAATATTTACTGGGTGCTGACTATGTCCCAGACCCTCTATATGCACTTTAGGTGTACTTGCTCTTTTAACCCTTAAAACAACCCTATGAGGTAGGTACAGCTCTTAGCCCCATTTAACAGCTAAGGAGATAGGCAACTGCCCAGTTAATAAGTGGCTGAACCAAGATTAGAATAAAGAAGGTTCAATTCCAGAGCCTCTGCTCTTAACCAACAGTGAGCAAGACTTTGGAGCTTTCCAGACCATGTACAAATTTTTGCTCTTCCTCCATGACTTTGGCAAGTTATTTGATTTCTCTAAGGCCCAGCTTCCTTGTCTGTGAAATAAGCAGTATAATATATATATCCTTGAAGGGCTGTTATAACAATAAAGTGATATATGTAAAGCAAATGCTCAGTAAATTAAAAGTATCATTATTTTGGTTATGTTATTATTTGGTTTTATCATCATTATGGTTATTTTTCTAGTGCCTCATTAGTTTGTGACATTTTTATTCCATTATTAAAAGTAACTATAAATTCTGATTTCTTTTTTTGCAAGCAAGAAGAACAAGTAAATTTTAAGTTAGTGCTGAAATCTGTTCAGTTATTAATTTTGACTCCTCTAAGATCATTTCTTTTAACTCTCATAGGTGTATGGAGATATCGAGTATTGCAGCATTATTAAGAATAAAGTAACTGGAGAAAGTAAAGGCTTGGGCTATGTTCGATACTTAAAACCATCACAGGCTGCCCAAGCAATAGAAAACTGTGATCGAAGTAAGGATGTGTTCATTTATCATTGTAATAGACATTTGAAAAAATTCGAATTATTCTAATTATAATCTAATACTGGTTTGTGCTAATAGCCATACCTGCTAATTTAATCTCAGCAATGGGAGTTTAAATATATAAATATATATAGTCCTAGGATGAAAATAATTTGGGGGCTGTGATTAGGCTTTCATTGAGGCACTATCTTGAAAAATATGAGCAACTGCATTAACTCAGTGAAAATGCTATTGTCCTACTTTGGTTATTATTTCTACAGGTTTTTGGGGTTTATTAAATTATTTAGAATTTTAAGTATTAAAAAAATTGACCAACCCTTTCAGGTTGGGGTTTTTTTTTAATATTTATTCTTTATATTTTAAAGAAATTCAAGTATTCTGTAATATTTGTTTATATTTGACCTAAACCCTAAATAGAATTAGGTATACTAATAAACATATAAATAATAAGGATAGGATTTTTAAGGTTTGCTAGCACTGGGAAGTAAATACACATTGGGTTAATTTCAAGGTAGAGTGACATTATTTGGATCTTCTGCTGTTGCTGGTGTACATTCTGAAGAATAAGAATTCTAAAGAAGCCAAGGAAAATATTCTTTGTTGTCATACTTCTAGTTATATTGACCCTTAGAAATGAGCTGTAGAATAATTCAATTAGTGGGTTTTAGGATATTATAAAAATAGATACATACTGAAAATAATTATTGTTAATCAGTATAGAACTCTTAGATAACCCTAAGGTATACACCAAAATTTTCTCTCAGATCCTTCTGAATTTCTCAATCAACAACATTAACTGAGTACCTATGGTATACTCATCAATATAAGTAGAGGGATACAAATGGAATATATAGCAACGCTGGCATTTAAGGAATTGACAGCTATATTGGGTAGCCAAGATCTAATAGGCAAAAAATAGTTAAGGAATAATAGATTTTTTTTAAAGCTCTATGTCTTATTTATCTGTTGCTGTCACCCCAAGTACCTAGTACTGCTGTTAGTAGTACTCAGTATAGTAGTATACTCAGTTGAGTAGTACTCAATTAAGATTTATTGAGATCTCTAGCAAAGATACTGCCATTTACAGTAGACTCAATAAAAATGTGCCAAATGAGAAAATGTTCAGAAGTGTGTGATATAGCCTATCAGTGGTGAAAAACAAGTGCACCAAATGAGCATGGGAATACATCTGGAGGTAGGATTTGCAACTGGTGTAGAGTAGGCAGGACAGAAGATGAGAGCAATGTTAGTAAAGACACAGAGATAGAAATAAATGTCTTTGCTTAATAGCATGAAGGCAACAATCTGAGTAAAGCTTGGTATTCTTGTTGAGAAACGGACAAAGTAATCTAGGTACATTGGAACCGTACATGGGAGGTGATGAAGAGTTCAAGCTTAGTCCACATTAGAAAATCCCTTGTAGATTGTTTTAAAGGAGAAAAATAACAAAAACTGTTTGAGCACAGTTGATCTAACCACAGTATCAAGAGAGGATTTCCAGAGGAAGAATTCAAAGAGACTCATTTTATCCTTTTTAGAACCACTGAATAATGTGATGAAAGCTGTGAACCTTCTCCCTTGAAATATGCCCATGTGCACATACGAATAAGCATTATTTTTAAAGTTTCAGAGGGTTCATGAACCTTCCCACCTTTTGAAGCTCATCGTTGGACCCCTAGTTAAAACTTTTGATCCAGAGGCAAAGCGATCAGTTGAAGGGTTGTAATTAATTGACGAGAATCTAATTTTAAAACAGAGGCAGGGAAGTTGGAGTGAAAGATAACATCTTCTAAGTATATTTCAAAGAAAGAATCTTGATGACAGTTGGGTGTGAAGAAGCACTATTGGATTTTGATGTTGGAAAGCCTGAGAGAATGAATGATGATGTCATCTGTAGTAGAGGGAGACTGGAAAGGATAGAATAGAATTGCTGATCTTTCATGTCTACATTGACCCATAATTTGGGATTCCTGCTGTTTCTCATTTACTCCTTGCCATCTTTCAAAAAGCAAAGAAGTAGGTAGGTCTGGTGGAGATGGTTGTTTGTGTAGATTTTGTTTTATACAATTATAAAACTAAGTCAAGCAATAGCAATCAAGTATATTTGTAGGTGTGTTAAATTTGCTATAAAGTTTGAAATTTATGGATTCTCTTTTTCAGGTTTTAGGGCAATCTTGGCTGAACCTAAAAATAAAGCATCTGAATCCTCAGAACAAGATTATTATAGTAATATGAGGCAGGAGACTTTGGGACATGAACCTAGAGTGAATATGTTTCCATTTGGTAAGTGGGCTATCTTTACTTTAATGGCATAAGTAGTGTAAGCAACCTGATTTGGAGGGGTTTTTTTTAATACTCTTTTATCAGCAGTCTGAAGTTCATGTAGTGAATAAAAGAATTTATAGGTTTTTTTTTTTCTTTCAAGAAGTTGGTCATGACACCTAATGTCATTATTTAACGCTTATTTTGTTTAACTTATTTCCAATTATAGTTTTTTATGGTTTAGTTATGCATTATCTAAGTGTTACACTATGTCAGTGTCAGTGGCAGTGTTACACTGCCATTTTGGGGGGGTGAGCTGCTGCTTGTATGCAGCTGACCAAGAAATATGAAAGACATATACAGTTATCCCCTCAGTATGAATCCTAAAATTTTATCCCTCAATTACTGCTGCTTTAAAATTAGGGCTGGAGAAAGGAGAGGAATGACAGAAGTAGAAGTTAGAAAAGGGGAAAAATGAGTGATGAAAGTAAGACCTGTAAATGTTATTCGGCATAAACTTCCCTTTAGGTGAAGCACTTGCCATATTTTGCAGTTTTGCATAGTAAACATATTCCTGTGAAATTAGACTACACATTTCTGCTTATATTTCTGTATCAAGGCAGGGAAATGGGGAGAGTTGTCTGTTTTCTTGTCCTTGTCTCTCCTGATAGTGCTGATGACCCAGAGCATATTCCAAAAGACAGTGCCTTTGTTCAGTGCAGAGGACTTAATGACAGTTCATTTTATTTTCTAGTATCTAAAATGTTAAATGAATCTCTGAATGTATCGAAATTTAAAGATTTGCTTTTTGTTTTATATTGTTGGAGAACAACAATCTGAATTTTCAAGTTTTGACAAGAATGACAACAGAGGCCAGGAAGCCATCTCCAAACGCCTGTCAGTTGTATCAAGAGTTCCTTTCACTGAAGAGCAGCTTTTCAGCATTTTTGATTTAGTACCAGGATTGGAATACTGTGAAGTTCAACGAGATCCATATTCTAATTATGGTAAAATAATGTCTGTATTATTTTTAATATACTGTGTTTTGTTAAACTGGCTTTTCTCCAGTGGCACTTTGTAATTTTTATTAGAGTATAATTGATTTACAATGTTGTGTTACTCTCTTCTGTACAGTAAAATGAATCAGTTACATATATCCATTCTTTTCTAGATTCTTTTCCCATATAGGTCGTTACAGAGTATTGAGTACAGCCCTGTGCTATACAGTAGGTCCTTATCAGTTATCTTTTTTATAGATAGTAGTGTATATATGTCAATCCCAATCTCCCAATTTATCCCTCCCCCCACCTTTTCCCCCTGGTAACCATAAGTTTGTTTTCTATATCTGTGACTCTACTTTTGTTTTCTATATCTGTGACTCTACTTCTGTTTTGTAAAGTTCATTTGTTCCAATGGCACTTTTTATGTCAGATACTGTTTGTATGACAGTTCTTTGTTTCTTTTTTCTCTACCTTAAACTTTCAAATATAGTGATACCTCAATAAACAAATCCCTGGGAATATATCTACTTTATAGAGTCATTTATTTTTTTAAAACTGTTGAAACTCCCATAAAATAGAGCATTCTCTGTTTCCAGTTGTACAACAAAAATACCTTAGAATAGGGTCTCTTTCTGTACTTCTCATTAATGCTAGGCAAAGTGATAAAACCATTAAAGTTTTCTCCTCTTCAGGATCTGGTTCCCAGACCAGGGATCGAACCCGGGCCCCCTGCATTGGGAGCTCAGAGCCTTACCCACTGGGCCACTAGGGAAGTCCCTGCTGTCATTCTTTGTTGTGACTCTGAGGCACACATTTTGTGGGTTTTGGCATATCTGTTATTATATTCGTATGTAATTCTATTTGTTTTGTATTTTCTTTCCTTTTTATCTGGTACTTTGAAATGTGTTTGTTCCTTTACCTTCTCTATTGTTTCTCTGATTGGATGTGTCTGATAAATATGTGTATCATTGGAACACCTTTTTATTAATAGAGGTATCGTATAGTTAGAATCCTATTTGAATTCGTTTTATATGTTCATTTGCTTCTGAGTTTCAATTTCATTAAAATGTTGAGATGCTTAGATTTAGAGAGGAACATTAAATTAAAACATTGTTTTTCCCAAAGTGAGTTATAGTATAAATGTATTGTGAAAACCTTTTGGTTGTGTTATAAGCTCCTGGGCTTGCCATGTAAGGGCTCCTGTATAAAATTCGCCCCCCCGCCCCGCCATAGCATCACCTTCCTGAAGTGAAATCTATCCCCTTAGCTAAAAGCTCTTCAAAGGAATGTGAAATATGTGACTTTTGATCCGAAACCCTCTGTTGCCCTGCTTTTTGGTTTTACTACATATATCACTTTTTCTCTGTCTACCACTTCAGCTAGCCAAGATGACTATATATTCTTTTCATATATCACTTCTCATTTCATTTCTTACTCACTATGATAGGGAAAATTTTACAATTTCAAAGTATATTTCAAAGAATGAAAATTTTAAGAAAAACTGGTTGGCTTTTAGGTGTATCTCTGTCATATAAGAAAAGCCAAGATCTTAAAATTAAATTCATTGGACAGAACTTAAGCTAATGATACCATTTTTAAAAAAATATCACGTTCATATTTTTACCAACATCTGGTTCATACTTTGCTTTATAGGAACACAGCTGTTGAACACATGTAAAAGAGAACTTTGTTTTCTGACACATTTGATTATATATTTACTAGTTGTGTGATACTAGTGTTTTTCTCTATTGTTTCATTCTTATGGCAACACAAACTTTAGATACTGAATCTGCTTTTTTTCTAATTGCCGTGTATTCTCTGCTTTGTTTTAGGTCATGGAGTGGTTCAGTATTTTAATGTAGCATCTGCTATTTATGCAAAATACAAGTTACATGGATTTCAGTATCCTCCTGGGAATCGGATAGGTGTTTCCTTCATTGATGATGGGAGTAATGCAACAGAGTAAGTACCATTCCAGGAGCTAGCCTAAAGCCAAGTTTTGGGTATACGTGACATGACTTGGAAAATAAAAATGGAAAACAATTGACCTCTCAGGTGAGGAAGTCACACAAAAGAAGTTACTGTTTAGAGGCTGAATATTTCTAGTTTTCTGTAAATTACCAGTTCTTATCTCCAGTCTCCTTAGAAAAATGGCAACGCAGATGGTAGCTGCACAGCTTGCATCAATGGTGTGGAATAACCCAAGTCAGCAGCAATTTCTGGTAAGTAGGTAAGAATTTAACCTTCACAGTAGTATAAAATATATGTGGCCTTTGTTTATTACCTGTGTAAGAAAATTTTCAGAGGTATAGTAAAAGACCACATAGGTTCCATCATACACATCTCTTTTGCTCTTGACTTAAAAATCCCTAAAGTGCAGTTTTTCTTTTTTTTTGTTTTGAACCTAATTCTTCAACAGCAATTTGGAGGAAGTTCTGGATCACAGCTGCCTCAAATCCAGACAGATGTTGTACTTCCATCATGCAAAAAAAAAGCCCCTCCTGAAACTCCTGTGAAAGAAAGACTTTTTATCGTGTTTAATCCACATCCTTTGCCTTTAGATGTACTAGAGGATATATTCTGGTAAGATTTCAATTCTACAGAGTTACATTTTAAAATAATATAATTTATTTAAACCAGTCATTTAAGCAGTCTTGCACTCTTGAAGCTTCCTGTGTCCGGTACCTTTCAGGTACAGATGATTCGTTCTGTGGTTTTAAAAAGTTCTTATGTATATCACCTTTTAAAATATATAATTATTTCCTTCTCTTCTTTGTTATTTACATGTCATAAGTCTCCACACAGAATTTCCTTTTATTTTGTTTTGAAGACCTAAAACATGGAGTATTGTTTTGAAAAGTTGCATACATAGAATGAACAAATCATTTGTTTCTTAATAGAAGGTACATCTGTATAGACCTGTCCTCTAGAATTCAACTGAACAGTGTTTATTAAGCCTCTTCTATTTTGTCAGCACTCTGTTGGACCCTTAAGGATTATATAACTACATTGAGTAAACAATTACTTGATTGTAGGGAAGAGTGTGTGTGTGTGTGTGTGTGTGTGTGTGTGTGTGTGTGTGTACGTATATAAAATAAGTGTAAAAAGAGGGAAGACTCTTGTTTGTTTTTAATGTAACTTCTTTAACCTTAACTTTTTCTTTTTGGTCTTTTTCCTATTTGCCTTACAACGTTAGCAAATTTATTTAAAAGATAGATAGAAAGCTTATTAAAGAACTTCACAAATATCAGTGATATGGTTCAAGTATTTTGATTTTTATTTAAACAATTTATTTCGTTTATTTTTTGACCCTCTCCTCTGTACCAGGCAGTCTGTGCTAAGTGCCAGAGACATTGTGTAAACAAACATTATATTATGTAAACAAGATGTAATAGTTCTTGTCCTCTTAGAACTAATCACATGTAGGAGACAGATAAGTGAATAGGAACAACCTAGAGAGATTGGTGTTGTATTCAGGCTGTGAAATACATAGGAGGGGCACCCGCCTTAGAAACTCAGAGAAGACTTCTTGAAAGAAGCAAAGTATAGTGGAGGCCTGGAGGATAAAAATAATTTAACCAGGGAAGAAAGCTGGCCATGTGGGTGGTTATACCTGCTGGAGAGAACGTGGAAGGAGGTTGTTGGAATATGGGATTTGAGAGACTAAGGGAAGATGAAGCTGCAGAGGACAAGGACCCAAGTCAAGAAAGGCCCACAAGTTATGTTAGGGAGTTTGTCCTTACCCTGGAGGCATGAAGAGCAGCTGAAGGGACTTTTAGGGAGGAAATGATCGTATTTGTGTTTTAAAAAGATCACTCAGAAGACAGGATAGAGAATAGATTGGAGAAGGGTAAACCCAGGGAGCAGGTAAACTAGTGAAGAAGGTATTAGAGTAAACTAAGAAAAAGATAATGATGGTCAGAATGAGGAAAGAGATCTGAGTGATGAGGAGAAATTGATAGAGGAAATGTTTAAGAAGGAAGATTGACATTATTGGAGATTAGATGTGGGGAAAGGAGTGAAAAAAGGAGTCCAGAATGGACCCCAACTTTTAGACCTGAGCATCTGTACTTATCAATTTCAGTTGATCTTTTTTTTACTTTGTTTCAGTCGTTTTGGTAACCTGATCGAAGTTTACCTTGTGTCAGGAAAAAATGTGGGGTATGCCAAGTATGCAGATAGAATAAGTGCTAATGATGCCATTACTACTTTACATGGGAAGATCCTGAATGGAGTCAGACTTAAAGTTATGCTGGCAGACTCCCCAAGAGAAGAATCTAACAAACGACAAAGAACTTACTGATTCTTGAGGTATGCTCTTTTTAATCTAAATTCTAAAACACATTGGCTAAATAGTGTAACGAAAGGAATATGTATAGAATTTCTTTTTAAGGATTTACACGTTGTTGGTTAAAAGCACTATGGCTTAAAAGTTTGCTGATAATTTTACAGTATATTTTTTTAACTTGAACTTTTTAAACTTAAAAAATGTTTTTGATGTTTACTGGGAGAATGTCTTTTTCCTATAAAATAAAATCAGATTTCAGTTTAGAAAATTAAATAGTATTTGTGTGTGTGTCTGTGTGTGTGTGAATGTCTTAGCTATTAAGAATTGGACTTTACTATTTGGTTACATAAACTTTAAAATTGGAATACTTCTAAAGATTTTTAACTTGAAGAGTTAATGTCTTGAGTTATGAATTGAGGTAATTTATGACAGTCTTTATAAAGAATGTCTTGACATTCACTAGTGAAATGCCTAAAAAGCAATGCCAAATACAGTTGACCCTTGAACAGTGCAAGTTTGAGCTGCATGGGTCCACTGTGGACATGTGGATGTTTTTCAGTAGTAAATACTACAGTACCATATGATCTGAGGTTGGTTGGGTCCAAGGTTGGTTGAATCTGTGGATGCAGAACCGTGGGTAAGGAGTATCTGAGTGTATGGAGGGCCCATGATAAATGATCCTCAGATTTTCAACTGTGTGGAGGGTAACCACCCCTAACCCCCGCATTGTTCAAGGGTCAGTTGTAATGCATCTTTTTGAACCTTTTGAACCTAAACGTTGCTGTTTTTCTGGACTCATATTTGTGAGTTTGTACGTTAAAACTGCACTTTCAGAAAATAATGTGTATATATGTGTTTTCAAAAATAACCTTGACAATTTACCAGAAACTTGTCAATTATAAATAATGCTACATACAGCCTTATGAATTCCTTTTTCTTTTAGTTTTAAGAAATCAAACCTAAATTTCTATTTCTAGGACAGCTCACATCTCCACGGTTTGGGGAAACATTATTGAAAGTTAGAAATGTTCGATTCTTTCACTTTTTTATTCTGGAAATGAATCCTGAGTTTCAGGGGAAGCTGAGAGCTTCCCCATTCCCACACACACACCCCAGCTTCCCAAGTCCGCTGCTGGTCAAATAGTAGCAGTTGGCAAGCACTTTAGAGTCAGTTTGAAGTTACTGGCTTGAAAGCAATTTTCTTTTCACCAGGTTTTCTTTCTGACCAGTTATGAGAACTAGTAAGTATCAGAATCAATTGTCTGAATTCTAACTGCTGATGACCTTTCCTCTGATAGAGCAAGTCAAGTGATTAGTTCCTCCTTGCAGAAGGCAGTTGTCAATAGGAAGTACCTTTTGGGCCCATTATGAATAATCTCAATTTAGAAATGTTTTCAAATGTTTTATTTAATTACGAAATCCGCTCCCGTTACTTCATACAATTCAGAAATATTAAATTTGCCAGTGAAAAAGAATTAGCAAGTCTTTCTTATAACAGAGCAGTTTTTTGTGTTTACAAATAAAACGTTAAGAACTGAATTCTCTTTACACAAGCTGTCTTCTAAAATAGCATACAAAACTGCTTATTCATGTCTGTGAGTCTTTCAAAATATAGATAACAATTCTGACTCTTATTTGAAGAATCTTTGTCCTTAAAAAAGGACAATAATACTGACTTCTTAGTATGGGGAAAATATATAAATTACTCCTGTGATTGAGCCTTTTTTAAAATAATTATTTATATAGTATAGAGAATATTAGATGTAAAATCAGAAGATCTGAGTTGGAGTTCCAGCTGTGACACTCTGACACTTAACTATGATTTGGCAGATCTTTTCACCTTTCTGAGGCCCAGTTTTTCCATAGGGTTATTGAGAGAAAATGAGTCAGCAAAATTCCTTATAAAATAAAATTTTAATATGCTTTGAAAGTGTGAGCTAAACTCGTGCATTGGTGACTTCAGTGAAACCTTTATGTCATCTCATCAAAACAATCAGAAACTAAGATTAATGATACAAAACTACCTTCTGGCCAGCAAGTGTGTGAGAATGAAGCTTTATAATATCACATTTAAGTGATATGCGTTCATCCAATTCCCTACATTAGAGGAAGTGCATATTCTTCAGCATGACTAGTCATGAAATATACATCTATCCTTTTTCCCTTTATTGAGCTGTTATACATATTCAGGGCAAAGGTAAAGTAGAGTCAGATTAGTTGAAAATGGTAGGACATAATGAGCTATATTGGTTTTGAATGTCTTCTAGTTGCAGCACGGCTCTTTTATTTATTTTTGCTTCGAATCCCCATTTACCATGGACTTCATAATGAGATTCAAACCTCTTTGTTGGTATGTTAAATAATATATTATTTTAAGGTTCAATAAAATAGTATGGAAGACTTTTCTAAGTTTTACATGATTGTAACCATTGAAGATTTTAGGGGAGATGGGGGCCACTTTTTCATTTGTTTCTTTTTTTTTTTTTTTTTTTTTTTGCGGTACGCGGGCCTCTCACTGTTGTGGCCTCTCCCGTTGCGGAGCACAGGTTCCGGACGCGCAGGCTCAGTGGCCATGGCTCACGGGCCTAGCTGCTCCGCGGCATGTGGGATCTTCCCGGACCAGGGCACGAACCCGTTTCCCCTGCATCGTCAGGTGGATGCTCAACCACTGCGCCACCAGGGAAGCCCTGTTTCTTTAATTTTAAGAGAACATGAGCACTACTCATGAAGGCTAGTTTCTTTTGTCTCTGAGGAATAAGCCTAGGATTAACTGAGCCATGCCTAGGAAATAGAAGAAACTGGTCTAAGAATCACTTTGAAAATAACTAAGTTCTATTTTGAGGTGGATCTGATGTGCAAAATATGTTTCTTCTTCTATTTGAGGAAAACAGAAATTTTAGTATTTTAGAGCATCCTGATTTTTGTATGTGTGTTTTTTTATAGGTCCATTTCCTTCTTTTTTAATCACATAAAACAAGTTTGTATAACTGTCATTTTTTTCACTTCCTATGTTTTGTATCTTGACATATTGTTTTGAGGAAAATCCCTCTGAATTTTATCCTTGTTCCTCAATTATGATTGAACAATTATGGTTAATTGAGTTTAGCTACCCAAAAGAACAAAATATTTCAGCATACATGCTCTAGTTGGACTCATGGTTAAGAAGACAGTTACGAACACCCACTCATCAGCCTGGTGTGTAGGGATAAAACCCAAAGCTGTCATCCTCACATGCATGATTTTTGTATTAATTCACAACATTTTCCCTCCAGAAATTCAGTACCTGCTTGCATCATCCTTCTGAGTAAGTTTGGTTTTGCTTATTTGGGGGCATCTATGATTAAGTAAGCAGGTAACATTGGGTATACGAAATAAAGGAATAACTCCTAACATTTTTAGGTATACTATATACAACAGCTATTTCCTTTCAGGTGATGATTTTCATACTTGTGTTGTGTTCTTTCTACAGAACAAAGACTAATGACATAATCCTCAGCTGACTGACTGAAAATGTGACTGGACGCACTCCTTGTGGACAGTTGACGGCTTTTTTTTTTCATATACCTGATAGTCTCTGCACAGCATTGTTTTGTCTTGGGGAGCAGGGATTGTTGACATGTATTTTTAAACCACACGTTAATGCTAAAACTAATATAGTAGTTGTTTCTTAGAGCAATATGTTGTTATGTGTGGCAGAAATAAAGATTTCTTTGCTTAACTAAATCATGCCTTATTTATGTAAAAGATCAGAAATGAAAAAACTTAAAAGTCAGTGTTTAGAATTTGACTAAATGACATATTTCATTGATTTTGAGATGCACATTTTTTCACTTTTTTACACTTCTGACATTGGAAATATTTTGATATCCATTAGTGTAATTGACAACCTCTTTTCTTCTTTCATAGTGGAACATAAAGATGCTGTTTTCAATCAGTTGCATCTTAGATTCAATAAAATATGATAATTGCTACTCAACCTACACATATAGATTGGCTCCTTACACTTACTCTAAAGCAAGAGCCAAAAGACATATCATTAGAAATGATTTTTTTTATACCAAGATACAACAGCTTGTTGGTAATCCTGTACAGATCTTTCAAGATTTTTTTTTTAATTTAAATTTTTGGCTGCTGTGGATCTTCGTTGCTGCGCGCGGGCTTTCTCTAGTTGCGGCGAGCAGAGGCTACTCTTCATTGCAGTGCACAGGCTTCTCATTGTGGTGGCTTCTCTTGTTGCGGAGCACGGGCGCTAGGTGCGGGCTTCAGTAGTTGTGGCACGTGGGCTCAGTAGTTGTGGCTCGTGGGCTCTAGAGCGCAGGCTCAGTAGTTGTGGCGCACAGGCTTAGTTGCTCCACGGCATGTGGGATCTTCCCAGACCAGGGCTTGTACCCATGTCCCCTGCATTGGCAGGTGGATTCTTAACCACTGCGCTTCCAGGGAAGTCCCTTTCAAGATTTTAGAGCAGTGGTGATAAGGAAAAAAAAAATTTAAGTTATCATTGATGATATGTTTAAATAAATATCAATGGCTTTGGTAGGTGGACATTTTCCCTTTATAAGTACAAAACATAATGGCCACTCCAAAAATATGATATATAAGCAATTTTCAGAACAGACTATGATAGGAAGAATAATCATTTCATAAAAGATTAAAAATTAGGAGCCTACTCTGCTTGTATTTTGAAAATACAAGAAAAAAATTTTATCTGCTCTTGAGGTGAATGATATGTATCAGAAAAGTTATATCTAAGTCAAGAGTTTGGCACCTTAAAAAAATAGACATTAAATGGCATGCAGTTGTCAAAACATCTCTTAATTACCTCCGTATTATGCCTTTCACATCCTGAGTTAAATTAAAAATAGTGAAAAGATTAAATTCACTGAGCATAATAGCATATTTCATACTTGGACATCTCTCTGCTGAAAAATTAAAATTCTTTTTTTTTTGAATCAGTAATTTTAATAAATTTAGATAAGAAAATATCCTGTCTTATCTTCCCAGGCAAGACTTACTGAACAAGAATTGAACCAAGTATCTTTCTGTGAGCCAAAGGCCATATTTTAAAAAGGAAGCAAATGGCGTCTCTAGAAATGAAAAACTTAACTGAGGAGAGTTGAGGATTAATTACCAATAGATAGATTTATTCATCCCAAACTCATTTACTGCACACATAGTTCCATATTCACAGATTGGAATTAAATTGTGCCTTGTAGGTTATC
Source organism: Physeter macrocephalus (assembly GCF_002837175.3). Taxonomy (NCBI): domain Eukaryota; kingdom Metazoa; phylum Chordata; class Mammalia; order Artiodactyla; family Physeteridae; genus Physeter; species Physeter macrocephalus. Next base: position 83,232,218 of record NC_041215.1, read on the forward strand.
TGGCTCTAACACTCAAGTAATGCTTGAATTCCCCTGAAAATATTCCTGCCAGGTGGTTAATCTAAATATGTAAAAATAGGAAGCTCCCTACTGCCTACCTAAGTCCATTGCATCTTTGGTTAATCCCCATAATTGACATAAAACCTGATTCCTTGCTATTTTACTTGTTAGTCTTTTAAGTTTTTCACTGGACCCTGTTGAAGTTATCTATTTCACATGGTAGCTGTCATATACCCTCCTGCCATCCACTGATTTTCTAATGCAGATTAAATGACCCCAAATTTTCTATTCTGCATTTAAGTTCAGGTAGCCAGTTCCAGCAAACCGTCGTGGTTTCAGTGAAGTGCCTTGTCTATGTTTATTTCCTTGAGTCCTTCATATAAATTCTAAAAAAAACATGTATACATGTATACTCTGTCTACAAAACAGTTCATTCCTTTCACAGTGTTTCTCTTGTGTTTTCTCTCCCAACTGCATGCCTCAGTAAATAATGGTTACTTTGGCTTCAGTGTTGCATTTAATCTTTTTTTTTTTTAATTTATTTTTGGCTGTGTTGGGTCTTCGTTTCTGTGCAAGGGCTTTCTCTAGTTGTGGCAAGCGGGGGCCACTCTTCATCGCGGTGCACGGGCCTCTCACTATCGCGGCCTCTCTTGTTGTGGAGCACAGGCTCAGTAGTTGTGGCTCACGGGCCTAGTTGTTCCGCGGCATGTGGGATCTTCCCAGACCAGGGCTCGAACCCGTGTTCCCTGAATTGGCAGGCAGATTCTCAACCACTGCGCCAGCAGGGAAACCCTGCATTTAATCTTAATCCTCTTAATCGTTTAGCCTTATTCCTGCTTTCCTGTCTCTTGCAGTTGATCCCTAAAACTTTAAAAGCCGGAATGTCACATTTTTCTTAAAATGAGGAAATTCTAGAACCTAAGAAATAGCATTTAATAATCTAGTGCTTATGTCTTCACCTAACTGTTTACTTCTCAAATGCACTTTTGGTATATGAATATAATGTATACATATTTCGATACCATGCATACGTCAGTTATTAAAATTGCCAACGTAGTGGGGTTTTTATTAGGTCTGGGTTTTTTTTACTTAAAAGAAAATGCTAAGCAATACAGATCAATAAACTTCTCTTTCAAATAAGTGGTTCATATAATAACATTTAAAATAAAGCCCGATCAAACTTGCTTGTAAATTTATTTTCAGGTCTTTTATGGTAGATCACAGATGCTGAAAGCAGCTATCAGATTTGCTGCTTCTAGAGCACCATGTCCCAAACTATGTTCCTTGAAATAGTATTGTCTTGAGAGAAGTCAATATGTATTCTTTAGGAAAGAAATTTTCATGGTCCAGTATATTTAGGAAATGTTCGGTTATTTATTAGTTCACAGGTTTTTTGACCGTGAAGCTTCCGGGGCCTTTAATATGCTAATGTACCCCATCCCTGTATCTCTAAAAGAGGACCATAGTTTGCACTGTGAAATAAGTGTGTTTTTAGAGGCACTACTATTACAAGGAGTAGATTTTAGGAAAGATCCTTCTGAAATATAGACTTTTTTATTCATATGGTATAGTGTGGTTTTATTTACAAGTTTTTTTTTAACTTTTTTATCCCACCCTTGATAAAAAGTTAATGCAAAATACTAAGGAAATTATTACTTTAAAATTGTAGCTTTCTCAGAAATTTGTTCTCAACCTACTCAATATTAATGGACAGAAAATAGAAATAAGAGACTTTACCACTAGGTGGTGATAAACATTGCCACTCAAAAACAAAGTGCAGCATTCCAATGTTATCTAAGGCACTGAGCCTGAAATGATAGAATTTGTATTGTCTAGGGCAGTGGTTCTTAAACTTCAGTGTCTATAAGAGTCACCTCAGGTGTTTGTTTGAAATGCACTGATTCTATAGGTTTGGGGTGAGTTTTTCAACAAGCTCCGTAAGTGATTCTGATACGGTAGTCATTGGCATTGACTTTGTGGTACACTGACCTAAAGAGATTCTATGTGTTGGACCTTAGGTTGGACTGTTGTAAAAGTAAGACACTGAGAAGTTTCCAAGTCGTTTACCTTGAGCATTATTTAATAGAATTAAGCATCTGCTTTCCCTCAATTTAATATCAGTAAGTATTAATTACAATAAGAAATTGAAAAACACAAGCAGTCTTACAAATAACAAAATGTCAGGCAAACTTGTTCGTGTTGGCAAATGTTTTTTGATGTTTATAAAGGATGGTAATTATTTGCTTTATGCCATTCAAAGCTCCTACCTAATTTTATTTTTTATTTACATTTATTTTGAAGTGAATTATGTTAATAAGTTTTCAGATTTTGTCTCTAAAGAAGTGCATAGGTACATGTCATTCTTTTTAAATGACAAAAGAGCATGAAGGTGATATAATTATCATCAGTGTCTAAAAAACTGAAATAGAATATTCACAAGGGTACAGAAATCGTGTATGTGTATGTGAGTATTCTTGCAATCCTAAAGTGAATCTTCTAATAAAATGAATGCTTTTTTGGTGCACCCCAAAAAATCTGTTGATTTGTAAGTGCAGTTTACCTGTCAGTAACTTGTTATGAATGCGTAAAACTAAAAATCAGTAAAGGCAAAAACAAATGAAATGTTTATATAGCCTTTTCACCCAGCAGTACAGCCACACGCAAGTTTTATTTCTTCTGTATGTGGATGGTAAGCTCTATTAAAAATCGTGGCACTTAATTTTTACATACGATTTCAGTAAAGAGAGAAAACATAAAGGTCATCCTTATTAGATAAGAAGTTCCATTTTAATATCTGAATTCTAATAAATGGATTGCATTATTTCCTTTTCTAGAAACAGTAACTCAAGAACAATGGATCCTGGGAACTAAAGGTATGGTATTGCTAGGGGGTCAAACAAATATTTAGTTAAAATATGAAATTGCAGTTCATTCATTACAATGACCATGCTTTATTTAATTAGAAGAGACTTGTCCTCAGGAGAATATGCAGTTCCCAATACACTTTGAGAAAGTTGCCAGGCCCTGTGAAAATCCATTTGAGTGGTTATCACAGGAAAGGGAGTCCAATGACTGTCGTATATGAATTGCAGCCAGTATCTAGACATCCAGGTCCATGTGAGCTAGCTGACCAAGACTACAACTACTGTGGCACCCTAGAGACTGCCTTTCTGACCACACTGCTGCAGAAGTGGTGGAAGGAAGACCTCAGGAGACTGTTTAAGCAAAGTTATTTGTATTGGAGATACAAAAATCAGGAATGTGTGAAAAGGCAAGTACTGTTTTCCACAAAAATTGGGAAAATATTGAGCACAGTAGGATAATCAAAGTGCTTACTCACAGATACTCCGATGACTCTACATTCTGAGTATTCCTACCTTTCTTTCCGTTCCTGATTTTGTAGGTAAATGGTGTTACTACTAATTTTCTTGCTCATATATTATCGTTTTCCAATGTCAGTAATACACAGGTCACAGCATTCATTAGCGCACAGAGTTCTTAGGGATTTTGTCTCTTCTGTTATTTTTGTGGGGTTTTTTAACTCTAAAAGAAGAGATTTAAAGTCATCTAATTAAAGTTACCTACTGATTTACTGGAAGATCTGATATATAAAGTACATAATTTTCCTTTCATCATCGACAAATCTGTCTGTTGTATTGGTTTGGGGCCCTAGAAGTTAGTTTTTGCATTCTTTTATTATTGATCCATTAGCACAAAAAACTTTCTTCCTCTTCCCCATTAGTACATTAGTAATTTAAGAAATATAAGTGTCCATGTGACATTGGGGGAAGGTACAGAAGGGCTCGCAGTTTGTTACTTGTAGGACTGACTTTAGGAAGAGTCTGTAGTAGTTGATGAGAGCACTGGGATGGACTGACCTGCTTCGGCAGTGTCAAAATTGGACCAACAATGGCAAAGAAAAAGTACACTTGGAGAGAGCACCCATCTTTTCTTTACCATCACAAACTCCTGTGTGGGTTCATCTCCCATTACTACCATCTTGGCTTAATCCCTTCATCAGAAACTCCTAGCAGGGCTCATTTTCTACCACTTTTACCCTAAATCTGGGAACTGTAAGCACTGTAATGTAGTCCCATCTTTCACCCAGCCCAGTCTTATTTCACTGCAGTAACTCAAAGAAAATATTTCATAAAAAAGAATGGAAGTAGATCTCCTTACATCATCCTGCAAGATTAGCAGTGTGCCTGGAATACCCAGCTTCTGTTTAATAGCTTTCAGTTACTTGTAATGTAGGAATGTATCACGTCTTCTAGGTCTTGTTAATATTGTTATTCTTCAGTTCTCCTAAGAGCATATTTCACATATGGTATCAACATTGCCTTTTTGGAACTGTTTTCTCATATAGAAAATAGAAGATAATAAAGGCTGTGTAAACAAACACTTGCAACCCCCTCCTCCCAGTTTTCTGTAAAAATACCCATGAAAACATTTAAGTAAAAAAAAAAAAATTGGTGTCATTCATAGAAACTTAGATAAGAATAGTAGATATCAGAAAAAAAATTTTTTACTAAATAAAGTAGTAAGGTGTGGATTTTTTTTTTAATGGCTGACTCAAATTCCACATCGAAACGACTTGTCATGTAAAACAAGATGATACCTTAGCTTCCCACCTTTTAACATTATTAACGTATGTATAAGAAGGCTGGACTAATAATTTGAGACAGCTATTGAGAGTCCCATCAGAAAAGGCTTTCTGCATTTCTTAACTAGTGGCACTGAAGCTGCACTATCTTGGAGTTGTGGTTCCAAGAGAACCACAACTGGCATTCACCTTGGGGTGGGGAGGGTCATAAAAGAGAACCCACCTATGACCTCAAGAGAAATGCTGAATGACAAAGGCAGCATTAGCAGCCCAAAAAGATCTTTTAGCTTCTGCCCATCGGCAGATTTAGAATACTTACAGCAGGATTTTTTTTAAGTATTCTTTCCAGCCTCTGTCCTAAGAACTTTGGTCTTATTGACAGGAAATCCCTTACCCTCTTCCACCCTAAGCCTAGATCTGATGGACGTCCTGGGATTTCCTGGAGGAATGAAATGTGTCTGACATTTCTGACTATGTGCTTGATATTATATCAGCACTTGAGTGGACTGTAAAAGAGCTGAAAGCAATCCTCAGAGTCTGCCAGTTCTGAAATCAGCCTAGCTAAATCTGTCCTCGTTGAGAAATGGGCAAGAGATTTGAACTACTGGCACTTCACAAAAGAAGGCCAAGAAGGGATTGCAATTTCTTTCTTTTTTTTTCCTTTCTTTTTTCTTTTTTTTTTTTCATTCTTTTCTTTTTTTCTTCTATTTTTTTCTTTTTTTTCTTTTGGCAGAGGAAGGGAGGATTGGGTAAATTCCTTAGCTTTTGTAAAGAAACATTAAAACATCTTTTTTACTTTGACTGGTAATGTAAGTTGAAGAATCTTTTTAAAATCTGTTAAATGCTCAATAATATTAGTCATCAAGGAAATGCACATTAAAACTACAGTAAGATACCCTTACACTGGTAAAAACAGCAAAAATTAAGATATCAACAGTACCGGGTGTTGGTGAGAGTGTGGAGCAACAGGATCTCTCATAAACTGCTTTGGAAATATTTGACAAATACCTGTTAACGTTAAAACGTGCATCTACGCTCAGCTCAGCAGTTCCACTTCTAAGCATGTATCCAAAAGAGATAAGAAAATATGTGTACCAAAAAAACATACAAGCATTACTGGTAATAGCCTCAAAGTGGAAACAACCCCAGTGTCCATCAACAGAATGGATACAGTGAAGTACAGGAAATGAGCTAACTCTTGCTACATGTAACAATTTGGATGAATAATATCATAACCGTGTTGACAGACCAGCCAACAAAAGAAACTGCTATATGATTCCCACTTATGAAAGGGTTCAGAAACAAAACCTAGGCAGAATGGAATGGGGAAGTGTCACAAAGGGACAAAGGGGGCTTATGGTGTACTGGTAATCTTGTCTTTCCTGACCAGTGTAGTGATAACTTTGTGATAACTTTTTGAGTTGTGCTTTTTATAGTTTATGCATTTTTTGGTATTTGTCTTATAATTCATTTAAAGTTTTGGTTTCTTAATGCATTAAGCAGTATCAACATGAGGCTAATGGGACAGACACTCCTGCAGTGTGAGAGAAGAGCAGTATCCTAAGGCATTTAGAAGGAAGGGCTTTCTGTATGCATCCAGTTCATTTAAAGCAAGGAAGTATTAGAAAATATCTGCTTCAGCTCCTGCTCTGGTACAACAGGGCATGACAAGGACAAGGACATGAGAAGAGTAAGAGAGAGGAAAGGAAAGAGAGGAGCTAAATTAAAAGTTGTGTCAGAAACAGCAAATAGTCACAGATTAAAGAAAATCTAACCCATAATGAAGAACGATGAATATCAAACTGCTTTCAGAACGCTATGGGCTCTCATGAACCAACAAAGGGAAGACAGGGGTTCCCCCAACTTGTTCATCAACCAGAATTAAAGCTGCCTTCATCAGTGTTACCTACTGTGCTTAATAAGCTATCCTTTAAGGGATTCTGCAACTTAAATAAGTTACAATAAATCAAAAGCACCCTCAGATGAATATAGTGAGAAAAGGTGGAGATTTAAAAGGCTGATTATGAAGGTTTATCCTTTGAATAATAGATGTTCCCAAAGAAGATGACAAGACAAATTAAACAATAAATAACTTTAATAGAAGAAACCTTGATTTTAAAAAGTGCTCAAGTCTGAAAATCCTCTTCTGTACATTAGATGCCAGCTGGAATGGAGCAGTGTCTACAGAGTTGTGTAGTTCAGGATTTCTCTACTCATCCAAATGTGAAGGTAACAGAAAAGGATTCTGTGATGTTCAGCATACTATTCATTTTCCCTTTATAGAAAAAAACTACTTGAATATAATCAGTACACTACCAGAATGAATCAAAATTCAGAGTAAAAGAATGAGGAAAGAAAGACCAGTTGGTGAGTATTGAAATCAGTGCAACTGTTAGAGTAATACAGATAATTACTGTAAATGTAATGTTTAAAGCAAGAGATTTATTAAATTATCTCAAAATCTTTAAGTGAGGTTTATTACCTCAGATTAAGTTAATGAAGGCTAAGAAGGGATGGCAATTTCTTTTTGGGGGGATGAAGTGAAAAGTAAAATTCTTATCTTTTGTAAAGAAAAATTAAAACTCTGTTTTTTGCTTGGAAAGTTAAGTGTAAGTTTAACAATCTTGTGAAATCTGTCAAGGTGGATAACAATAAAATTAATAACAGAATGTCTCCTGTCCAAATCCTTGAAAAAGACCTAAGTGAAACTATATATGAAAGTCCAAAGAAAAAGGGAGGGCTTCCCTGGTGGCGCAGTGGTTGAGAGTCCGCCTACCGATGCAGGGGACACGGGTTCATGCCCCGGTCCGGGAAGATCCCACATGCTGCGGAGTGGCTAGGCCCGTGAGCCATGGCCACTGAGCCTGCACGTCCGGAGCCTGTGCTCCACAACGGGAGAGGCCACAACAGTGAGAGGCCCGCGTATGGCAAAAAAAAAAAAAAAAAAGGAAAGCACTAAGATTAAAACTGTTTCGCTTGTTTAAATTCTAAAAACAAAATGAAGTAATTAGCCTCTTCCAAGAGACTTACCTTTAAATCAAATTCTGTCACACACACTTAACACAAAAAGTATCTCAGTGCAATTTACGGGAGAAAGTATAAGGCTGTATAACAGTAGCACATTCACTAGTAAAATTAGGATCAGTAGTGAAGACAACAAACCTTAACATTTATATGCAGGATAATATAGGATTAAAATTTAGAAGTACAACGGCCTTTAAAATGGTGTAGAGATTGTGCTGATGGCTTTAGCACAATGGTCTGTGAATTGTAACATGAATCAAATAGAAGGGAGAAATTACCCTTAAAAAGTGAGGCAGAGAAAAAAAGCAAAATTAATATGTATGGAAAAGAGAATCTAACTTTTTCTCAAATAGAGTAGTTTACAAATCGATCAGATAGTGATATTGAATGACAAAGGCAGCAGGATTAAAAACAAAACAGGAAGAAATCCTCAAACTTGTTCTTTTCAGCCTCTGTCCTAAAGACAAATTGCAAGGAAATCACTTACCCTTTTCTACCCTAAGCCTAGATCCTTTAAACTAACTTGAATTTCCTGGAGGAATGAAATGGGTCAGCATTTGGTGCCCACATGCTGGACTTTACATCAGCATGAGTGGAGTGTAAAAGCTGAAAGCAATCCTTGGAGCCTGAAAATTCCCCTGAAGTGCATGTTAAAGAGCAGACATTATACAGGTCCTGTTCTTTGACCACAAGATAATAAACCCAGAAAATAATAAAAGCACAATCACCTGGAAAATAATTTTAAAAAGCTATTCTAAGCGGTTTTTTTGTCAAGAAAAAGGCAGTAAAATACAGTGAAAACAAAATGGCAAAAATAGAGATGATGTGTTTAAAGCAGTGCTGAAAAACAAATTGATAGTCATTGCATAGAGAGAATGAATGAATGAAACATGCAGCACTAGAAACAAAAGTAACATAAAGATAGGATTAACCTTACCCTGACACCAAAACTTAAAGACAATTTAATATCAAAGCTATAGATTCTGAGTTCGCCCAGGAATATGGATGCAAACCTAAAAATTTTAGAAAGTACAAATAATATGTCCAAAGAACAATTCACCATTGCCAAGTAGGGTTTATCCTATGATGAAAAAGCAGCTCACATTAAGAAAAAACTGTTACTATAATACATATTTTAACAGGGCCATAATGAGATCTGTTTGACCAATTGGCTGCTTGTCCATTCTTGTGGTCATACAAATGCCATAGACTTTAGAGTATGCATGGTTTACTTGAAACAGTCACTGGCTGGAGGGGTGGGATTAGCCTGAATTATTTAAATAAATCTGTGCCTAACACTCATCCCTAACTACATGATTCATGTATAATGAGGTGGCACAGAATGGATCTTGGTGAAGCAATGAAAATGTCTAAGACTTGCTTAGAAAAACAGCTAAATTTATTGAGCCCTTACTGTTTTCCAGGTTAATTGTTTTACACACATCTCAAAACCTGTGAAGTAGGTACTATTATTCCTGTTTTACAGAAAGGAAACTAAAGTACGTTCAGAGAGATGAAGTAACTTGCCCAAGAACACACAGCCAGCAAGTGGGGAAGCTGGGCTTCATATACAAACAGTCATAATTGAAACCCATGCTCTTAACCTCTATACTTAAGTATCAATGGCTATAACAAAGAATTCAGAAACTACCACACACACAAATTGAATATTATGCAGCAACAGCAAATCCTTCCAAAACTATGGGAGAGCATGGGAATAATGCTTACTATTTAGCGAAAGCAGCAGGAAACAAAATTGTGTATATAGTGTGGTTTAAAATTTTTTTTAGCTAGAATGAGTTTGAAAAGAACCCAACATGTGTATGTTTGCTTTTCACTATTGCCCCCCTTTTTAAAATCTAAAATGTATACTGTACTGTATCCCCTATAAGATCATAAGCTTTTGTAAGCAAATCTCTTATCTTTGTAACATCAAACCCAGCTATCCTCTTTAGACATAATGGGCACAAAATTTTTATCCAGCTGGAATACAACATAAAGGATTCCTATGTATGTCTCCTAGTACAGAGATTCTGCAAACAAGTCCCTATTCTCTATAAATATTCTAATAAATTGTTCAGATGCCTTTTTACAAACTGGAGCCCTACTTATTAGGCTCATTTTAAAAGGTTCTGCTAATTTTAATTTCAATTTTATGTTTTTGTTGTTTTTTACAATCCTATTAAAGACTAAATCATAGTCTACGTACAAATCTTGGTATTGAAAAATAATAGCATATATTGAACTCTACATCACTACTATTCTAAGCACTGTAAACATTTTCACATTTAAATATCATAACAATTCTATAAAATTCATACTGTGAGGCATAGGGAGGTTAAATTACTTCTGCCAGGACACAGCAAGTAAATAATGGAGCTGCGATTCACACTCAGGAAGTACAACTCCATGGTCTCATTTAAGTTTACATACTACTTAATCCAACCACTGTTCTTTGTTTAAGAACGAAGTATAAAAATTTTATCATATAAATAGAGCATGTAATAGAGAATTTTATTCCATTGTATGACCCCTTGAGAGAGTGGGGTGGGAAAAAAAGAGAAAAGCTTAACTGACATGAAAGCAAGAGAGTAAAGGATTACAGGTAGTAGGATAAAGAGAATGACTCAGTGGTTTGGGGGTCAAAGACTTTGTTCCTTTTTCACCTTGGTTGTATAAGTTTATCTTAAAATATATTGAGTACTATATACTGATGAGTGTCAAGGGACACAATGGTGAGGAGAAGAAAAAAGTTTCCTTGCACTTATGTAGCTCAGTCTAATTATGATGTATTTTGAAAGAGTGATGTAATGTGGGGTCAGCTGCCATTTGGGTAAGGCAGGCTGGTTCCTTCCAAACCTACCACTTTCAAATGATTTGCCAGAACAACAGAATTCGCCTTTTGTCTCCCCCTTAATTTGTCCACACTTAATTCTCTTTTTTTGTTTGTTTTACTGGATCAGTTTGTTTAGTTTTGGAGGTTAAAATTACAGTGTAGTGCACAAATCATAAATGTAAGATTCAATAAATTTTGACAAATGCATACATTCTTACAGCCCACTCTTAGAGACTGTTTCCATGGGTCCCTTACAAGTCTCCATTTCTTGTAAGCAGAGATACAGTCTCTCTTTTCAGGAATGTTTATATAGTGAACAGGCTTGGAAGACAGTGTCTCCTTCTAGAGTAGAAGGCAGGTTTGTTTACTGTCTGGTATAGTAAAGATAATGTCTCCTTCCAGGGCAAGGGACAGGCAGACTTATTGCCCTTTATAAAAGATTTAGGTTCCCTAGGCTTGAGGTTCCTCAGTTCTGTCACAAACTTAACTATGTGTACAGCATCCATCTGGGCCCCTCATTGTCACCCCCTGTAAGGCTTAGGAGGCAAGAGGAACCAGTGCAGACATGGAGCTCAGACTGCTTATTGTGCTGGGGATAATTAAGTCCTTTGCGTGTAACCCAGGATCTTTGTGTTTTTGCCAACATCTGTGAGTCTGTGGCAGGTTAACTTGTTATCTTGCAAACAGGGTAAAATCTCAGACCCTTCAGAATTCTTGACAGCCACACTCCTCCAAAATACAGATCGTTTCCATTGGAGCAACATGTTCCCACATGCCACTTTCCAGCCAGTCTCACAAGAGATGATCCTCTTTCTGATTGTTACCACAATAGATAGTTTTGCCTTTTCTGGAGCATCACGTACATGGAATCATAATATATCTGCTTTTGTGTTTATCTGCCTCACTCAGCATAACATCTGTGAGATTCATCCATGCTATATGAATCACTATATCAGTGATTCATTCCTTTTCATGGCCGAGTAGCTTTCCATTATAAGACTAGCCCTCAATTTATCCATTCTCCTGTCGATGGGTATTTGGGTTGTTTTCAGTTTGGAGAATAAATTTGTTGTAAACATTCACATATTGAGGAACATTTTCTTGTATACAGGACATTAAGAATAAGTCATTGTAGAGACTCTGAATTCTATTATCTTCTTCTGAAGAGTGTTTGTTTTTGTTATAACAGGCACTGAATTTGTCTAGACTCAGATTTCCAGCTGTCTCTTTTGCAGTGGACAGCAGCTGATGTTTCTGTCACAGCTTTCAGCCTTCCAGCTGTTGTTTCCCACCAGGCCCGTTATGGTCTCCCCTGCACAAGCATAGCCAAAGGAGTCAGCCAAAAATTTGAGTGAGATTTATCACGGATTTTGAGACTCTCTGTTTTGTAGCTTGTTTCCTTTCTTGGGTGTCTTCCCTCACTTGAAAGTTGCTTGGTCATCCTTAAACTCTGCCCACTGAAGCTTCAAGCCAGTAGGACTGCCCTTTTCTGAGTACTAGCATCCCTGTACTCAGGAGGACATGAGAGTACCCTCAGGCAAAAAGCTTTATAAACAAATCTATGGTTTCCTCCCTTCAAAATGTTTACTCCCCTCAGTTTCTGCCTGCTTTTGGTCATTCTCCAGTGCCTTCAAATAGTTGTTTTTTTAATATGTTGCCCAGAGTTTATAATTATTACAGGACACTTAGTCTGATAAAAGCTTCCCTACCATTTCTAGAAGGAGAACTCTGCCTAGTCTATCTTTATCCCTCTATTTCAAAACTTCTGTGTCATTTTACTTTAGATGTGTCTCTTATAAGCAACATGTATCTGGATTTTTTTTTTTTTAGGGAATCTGATTCTGTTTGCTATGCAGTATGTCAGTTTAATCCAATTACATTTATTGTGATTAATGACATTTGGATTTAATTTTTACCATTTTGCGTTCTGTTTACCACTATTTCCGTAAGCTTCTTTAGTTCTGGTCTTCTGCTAGATTGAGAAGATTTTCTCTATTTCCCTACCCCTTTATGTTTTCCTTATTTTGAAGTTATATTTCTCTTCCTTAGTGGCCACCCTTAAGTTTTCTACATATACATCTATAAAATTTTTACCAAAGTTTAAAGTTATTCAGTATTTTATCTTTTTTCCAAACAGGAAACATTAGTTCATTTTATTTACCCATTAGCAGATTTTTGTCTTCACTTCTATTGTTGTCTAAGAACTTAGCATCAACTTTCTTATCCTAAATTTTTAAAAAATCAATATTCAAAAACTTTTTTGCCATAGTATTTTGTGCTCACCATTTTTTTGGTAACAATTTTATTGAGCTATAATTCACATACTATAAAGTCACCATTGTCTCATGCCTCTAACTTCTTTCCCTTGGATTCACTTTTCTTCTTGCAACCTTTAGTGGTTATTCCATGAGATGTGTTAAGGGGTTTTGTTTTGTTTTTGTCTGCAGATGTCTTTATTTTTGCTTTTACTCTTTGGATAATAGCTTTTGGTTGAGTGTAGAATTAAGTATTTTTTTTCCTCTTTACTAACTACTTTTAAGATTTTTCTCTATATTTTCCCAGTTTTATTGAGAAATAATTGACATACATAACTGTGTAAGTTTAATATGTCCTGCATGATGGTTTGATTTACTTTATTTTTGATATCCTGAAATTTACCATGATGTGTCTAGGTATGAATTCATATTTATCCTGCTTGGTACAGAGTGTACCATTAATCTAAGTGGTTATTCTTCAATTTTGGAAATTGAATCTATTCAAATATTGCTTCTTTGTAATTTCTCTATTTCCTTCTTTTGGAAGTTCCACTAGATAGAGTCTCTCAATCTGTGTCACTAATTTTCTCATTCTTATTTTTAAAAATCTCTTTCTGTTGCATTTTGGAGTAATTTTTCTGTAATGCCTTCTATTATAGTAATTTTTTCTGATAGTATACAGTCTAGAATGACCATTAAGTTTTTTATTTCAATAGGTATGTTTTTCTAATTTTTGTACTCTTTCTACCTATTATTGAACATGTCTGATTTTGTTTCATAATGTCTTATTCTTTTTTAAAAATGTATTTATTGGGACTTCCCTGGTGGTCCAGTGGGTAAGACTCTGCACTCCCAATGCAGGGGGCCTGTGTTCGATACCTGGTCGGGGAACTAGATCCCACATGCATGCTGCAACTAAGCGTTCGCATGCCACAACGGAGATCCTGCGTGCCGCAACTAAGATCCGGCACAGCCAAAATAAATAATTTTTTTTAATGTATGTATTGCTTCATCTCTTTGAGGATATGAAACTTTTTTTTCTTGTCCTCTTATTTCAGTTTAATCTGGAGCAAATCATTGTTCTAATTATTGATTATGTGACAGTGCTTCTTAATGGTAGATTTCTTCATATGGTTTGGAACTTTGATTTTCGTGTTCGTTTTGAGAGGGAAAGGGTGGTTTTGTTACCCACATCTCCCTATCTAAGGATTTTGCACTTGGCCAACAAGCTCCAAGGTTCTCCAATCTCAAACCAGATCTTACACTGACAATTTGAGATTTCTCCCCTGTTTTCATTAGTTACTACCAACATAACCTCAAAATCTCAGTTGTACACAGCAATAAGCATTTCTTTTGCTCACAAATCTGTGGGGTAGCTCTGATTCAGACTGCAGGTCTGTGGTCAGCTGGGGCAGTTCCAGGTGTGTTCGTTGTTGAGCCCAGGCTGAGGAAGAAGCAGCTCTCTAGGGGAAGCTCATCTCATGATAAAGGCAAGAGCACAACAGAGCAAGACCCATTGTGCAAGCATTTCAAGCCCCTGCTTATTTAACATCTACAAATATCTCATTGGCCAAAGCAAGTTCCCATAGTTGAGCCCAAAATCAAGGAGCTGGTAAGCATACTCTGCCTTTCGTGGGAGGAAGTTCAAAGTTACAAGGCAGTTTATATCTGCTGCACAGCAAAACAGACTCACCCTTATCCCCAGACCCCCAACAGCTTCATCCAATCATGGCCTCAGGATCAAAATCCAAAATCTTATGATATACATCAGATTTGAATGTGATTCTCCTTGATCTGGAAAACTATGAACTAAAGTGTGTGTGAGTGTGTGTAATCTTCCTCCCACCCCCCGCCCTTACCCAACATGGAATGATGGAACAAGGATATGTTAGCTGTATTTAACACTCCTAATCAAAAACGGGAAGATCAGAAGGCATTAGCATTCACTTCTGAAATACCCTAGGGACAATGTTGCCATGTCCCCCTACTCTGAGAGTAAGGAATTTTCCTTGGTTAGACTGTAATTCTGCTCCCTGGTAGTGGGTCTCCAGTCTGTTGTTCTCCACTGCTCTTGGTTTCACCCTCCCAGAAAGACTTTAGATTTCTGCCATCCTCCTTGGTCACTTCCAGAGAGCACATTGGAGAATATGCCCCTTTTCATGCTAAGAAGCTTTCTCAGCCACTTCCTGCCTGTAAACTGTTGTTGGCTCAAAGGTCTTTTTATATCTCAGTCTTATCCCCTTTTAGTCCTAGCTGGTAGTTTGTTTGCCAATACAGCTGTCTCAAAAACTTGGATTTTCCATGTATTTGATTTCAGTAAACTCTATTTGACAAAACCATACCCACAATTCTTTTGGGGACATGCCTCTCATACCATATTATGAGGAACTTCCACCCATTAGGCTTCTGAGGGACCCTACCCTTAAGCTTTCTAGAAACCGCTTTGTCCAGCTGAGAGAAACTTCCAGGCATCACCTTCTTTCAGATGTCTTAGTAAAGGAAGTTATAGCTATGCCCTTAATTACATTTTCCCCCAAGCTGAATCTGAGACTCTTAGTGGCTGGAAATAAAGAGTTTTATTTTCCAAATAAGCAAGTTCTGTGCTGTTTAAATCCCTCTAAATTCTTCTTGCAAGCTGGCAGGGTTTTTTTTTCTGAATTTATCTCTCATAGCACCTTATAAAATGGAAATAAAAGTAACTTGCTCATGCTTTCAACATAAGCCTAGAAACCATTCTACTATGGTCATGTTACTACAGGCAGCAGTTTTACCAAATACAGGTTGACATTTTTCCAGCTTCTGTAATGGTTTCCTTGCCCTCTGCCACCTGTTCCCTAGCTAATACCATATATTTTAGGTTCTTGTTACAGTAGCATCCCAGGATTAGATTTTCCCTATCAGCTAGCTATTGCTGCATAACAAGCAACCACAAAATCTCAGTGACACATAACAATAAGCTTTTAATTCTCTCTTGGGTCTACAGGTCAGCTAGAGCAGCTTCAGGTAGCAATGACTGAAACAGCTCTGTACCACATCACAGGTCTGTGGGCAAGTAGAGCAGTTCTGCTCCTCAAATATCCACACTGGGACCCAGGTTGAAGGGTAGTGGCTACTCTGGGGAAAACTCTTTTCACTGAGGTGACAGAAGTACAAGTGGGTAAGCCCCATTAGACAAACATATCTCAAGTCCCTGATTTCATCACATCTACTAAGGTCCCCCTGGCCAAAGCAAGTCCCATAGCTGAGCCCAAAGTCAAAGGGTGGAAAATTATGCTGCCTTTTATTCGTAAAGAACTTCAAAGCTAGAATAGTACAAGATGTGGGTACAGGGAGGGGAGAAGCATTGAGGCCGATAACTTATCACATCCTGCATGGTAATATATGAGATGCTGGTTGCCAGGCTGCACTTCTGTCCTGCTTCGAGAAACATGCAGTTTCTCCTAAAGCTGTAGTGCCAAGCCGTACTCAGCAGCAGCTTTTTAAAGATTCCTCATGAGGGGGTCAGGGGAAGTGAGGGTCACCAGCCCAGCACCTAGTTTTAGGCAGTGAACCTGTCTCTAATCTCCATTCTCATCTAGGGCACTTTTATTCTCTATTCCCCAATAGGATATGGACTCTCAGCTGCTTCTACCTACTTCACCACCCAGGGGCCAGCAAGCCCATGACTTTACCTCCTACTTTCTTAATTGCATTTCTTTTCTCTTCTTGGTTCACAGAAATGTTTGTCTTACTGAACAAAGTTGTGTCTTTTTCTTTTCTAAGCCTATGTATTTTTTTTTCTTTCATATGTATCGTAGCCATGGATTTAGAGCAGGGGGATATCTTGAACCTTGAACTTTAAACAGCATTGCTACCCAAAGCCCTAGAATCATATATGAAGGTTCTCTTTTATTTTCTGTGGTGGTCTTTAAACATAAAATCTGTTTTAACACCTCTTGGCACTTAAGTATGCCTAAATTTAGTACGTTACAAAAAAATAACTAGTTTCTTGAAAGATAGACATAAATATTCAAATTCAGTACATTTAAAAAAATGATCAGGTAAATTATATAAAACAAAGATAAAAAATAGTCCTCTATTCTTGCCAATAAATCTGATTATTAAAACAAACTACTTTCAAATGTGTATATTAAGTATTAATATATTTTATCACAACCTCGTTATCCCATTCTCCTCTTATCCAAACTTTCATCTCTTGTTTTTTGACTTTTTATTGTGTAGAACATTATGGAAAACTTCAAATATATAATATACACAGAATAGTATAATAATCTCTATGTACCCATAACTGAGCTTCATAATTATTAATCATGGTAAATCTTGTTTCATTTATAGCAGGGGTTGGGAAACTATGACCTACATATTAAATCCAGCTTACCAGCTATTTTTATGAATAAAGTTTTATTAGAACACAGCCATGCTCTTTTGTGTACATGTTGTCTATGCCTGCTTTCATGCTACAATAGCAGAGATGAGTAGTTACAGCAGAGATTGTATGGCCTGCAAAGCCTAAAATATTTATTATCTAGCAATTTACACACACAAAAAAGTTTGCTGACCCCTGAACTGTACTCTCATCCACTTCCCTCAGCAAAAATATCTTTCACATTTTTACTGACATATGACATATTTACTGGCATACTGACATATTTTAAAATATGTCAGTATGTGTTATAAAAGATAAGGACTCTAACAAACAACACCCTCTTACACTAAAAAATTAGTAATTCATTAGTTTTATCTCTTCCACAAAACTCTCACTGAATAACAAGTGGTAATTCTTTAATATTTCTTTTTCTTCCTAACTCATTATTCAGGTCCACCCACAGTTTAACAAGCCATTTTCTTACCTTTGGAAGAGCTACAAACTTTAAAAGTCCTATGAAAAAATATGGCATATAAAGACAATCTCACATTTTTAAAAGGCTAAGAGTGTTAGTTTTTTTGCCACACTGGTTTTTCTTTTCTTGAGACCAAGGAGTTCACTTTTAAAAGGTTTAATAGGTAAGTGATTATTAGCAATTCTATGTAACATTTTATATTAGAATAGCTTTTTACAATTTACATGGCAATTTTACAGGAGCTATCTCATTTAATATTTACAGCAACCTAGTGAGGTAGAGATTATTTTCATACTAAATGATTCCACTGAGACGCAAACCCATGTTGTCTGCTTAGTCTACCAACCATGCTGCTGAACTGGCAGTCACAAATCTTACCATAGAGCAGTTTTAAATAGGTTTTATCACCTTTCACAGACCTGGGTTATATAAATGCACTATGCTATGCAAAGTATTATTAACTATATTACTTCCTAGATATGCTAAAGATACATATCTGTACAGTGAAGATATTACAATAAACTCTTAATGAAACCTGTACCTTTGGAGCTTAGGATTTCAAGCACAGAGCATGTATATTTCAAATTCAAAGAGCAAGAAGTAATCCATTACATAGTTTTCATAAATTCCTCTTTAGCATTTCTTGCACATGCTTGTGATGGGTCCAGAGCACTAATGGAGAGGTGGTCTTAAGTAGAGGCTCAGAAAAATGGCTGATTACAGGGTTAGGACACAGGAAATACAAAGTAAACCGGGAACATCTTTTTGTGCTTGAAAATAGGAAATGCCCTTCAAAATGGTGAAGGGGACCATGTCAAAAGGACACAGAAATCAGCTTGAAGTGAATGCCGCTAGATAAATCTGGAACAATTTGAGCATCAAAATAACTAATAATAGTAATAAGTTGTAACTCATTGAGTGAAATATGAATCCACGAGTCCATACTGATATAAATAAATAAATGAAGAAGTTGTAAGTTTGATGAGATATTTACATAGCCTCAAAGCACCCACCTACAAAATACTTATGGATTAAAAGGGAAAATTGGGTTACTTTATAAAAAAGGAGCCTGGAAGACATCATTTTAATCAAATGATCAAAGTCAATACCCCAGTAATTGGACAAATTGAAAATGTGGAACATCCCTTCCCCCGGTAGAAGGTAATAAGAACACTTTATCATTTCTATGAGATTCCTGACAAAGGGGCATAACCTTCTAAGGTGACATTAGAGCTAAAATAGGAACACTCTAAAAATTAATTACCTATAATCTTCAAAATTGTCAAAGTCATGAAAATCAAGGGAAGACTGAGGAACTGTTCCAGACTGAAGACTTCTAAAGGGACATGGAAGTTACCACAACACTTAATTCTCGACTAGATCCTTTTACTATAAATGGCATTGGAACATTTGGCAAAACTTGAACAGGGTCTAAGGGTTAGATGGTAGTAATGTATCAATGCTAGTTTCCTGATCTTGACTGGTTGTATTATGGTGAGATAGGAGAATGTCCTTTTACATAGGAAATACAAAAGTATTGAGGGGTGATGGGAAGTTAGGTCAGAAACTTACTCCCAAATTGTTCAAATAACAAAAGTTAGTTCTTAGTTATCTCTTTGCAAGCATTCTTCTGTATGTTTGACATTGATTCAAAACGAAAAGTTTTTTACAAAAATGCACATTAAGTTACAGCAGATACTCACAGATATCTGTCACATTCTTTATTACAAAGATTTCTTTCCAAGCTTTCTACATCAGGGGTCTGCAACCCCCCGGGCCGTGGACCTGTATCAGCCCGCAGCCTATTAGGAACCGGGCCGCACAGCAGGAGGTGAGCAGCGGGCAAGTGAGGGAAGCTTCATCTGCTACTCCCCATCACTCGCATCACTGCCTGAACCGTCATATCCCAGCCCCCCATCCGTGGAAAAATTGTCTGCCACGAAACCGGTCCCTGGTGCCAAAAAGGTTGGGGACCGCTGTTCTGCATGACAAAAACTAGTATCTGGAGGCAATTGTTTGTCTGTAAAAGCTTTGATAATGTCACATTTGTTTTTCTGTTGGGAAGGGGTGAGCAACTGAAAGACAAAACAAGAATATCCATCTATTCAACAAATGTTTGTTGAGTGACTACACATATCAAGCTCCGTGGTAGGTACTAATTTCCTCTCTGGTGGACACTGATACACTACCGAAATCCCCCTTCAGGACTGAAGGCCTTATTCCCCAGCTGCTAGGAGTGATGTGGACAAGACAGCCCTCAGCTGTTAGCCCCCGTGCAGGGATTGCTTTAACTGAAGAGAGTTTCCTTACCTAAGGTCACATGGCCTTCCCAGGGTGCTCTGCATCTAATCACTGGCCAATGGAGTGGTATAAAGGCCTGGCCCTCTCACCCCAATTCAAGCATCTCCAAAGGGTCATCTCATCTAAAGAGGGTCCCAAAGGGCTAAGGTTTTCATTGAGAACCCATCACAGCCCAGCTTCCCCCTCTCTGCCAGTCCTTTTCCCTTCCCTTGCCTTCCCTTACATAGGTGATGATCCCTAGAATGCTCTTCATGAACCTCCTGCCTGGTAATCTCCTGCTCAGAGTCTGCTTCTCAGGGAAGCCAACCTGTGACATCCTCTCTCAATGATTTCTCTCTGGAGCCAAGAAGGATCTTTACTTTTCAATTTTTTAACTATTAAACAAGGCTATACTTTTGAACATTAAAATTTCATGACTTGCCCTCTTGCCTTATCCACTCTCTTGTTTCTTGATCAGCTGGCATAAAATGAGGAGATACAGGGACTAAAAATGGGAACAGAAAGAACATGCACAGAAGCCACAATCTGTCTTGGGAAAGCAAGATTGAGACGTAGGACAAGTTTGTTTTTGCCTCTACCTCCCTTTTCTTTGCTGTTTTCTTTCCCTTTCAACCCTGGCCTCCCAGGGATCTGTGTCCAGTATATTCCTATCACATGGCTCCTCCTTTCTCAAAAGACTAACTCATTCTCACTGACGTGTTAGGACTTAATGTGTCATGCTCCTTAAAGAGTTTGAAAGAACCTATTGTTTTTTGAGGCTTACTATGGCTCAGAGCACTTCCCACAGAATGTCAGAAGGAAGGTAACTGATCTGTTGGCATTAGTAAGATGGATGTTTTTGGTACCCTACTGAATCATTCACACAGGCAATCCTCTTCTCCATTTACACATCAGTTGAAGTCCTCATATAATAAGTCCTTGGGGAAATATCTTGGGAAAAATAGTATTTGGAGCCACTCCTATTTGAAAAATTGCTATAAATTCTTTACCGCAAGCATTAGCAGATTAAACCATTTTTTGCAGAAACAGAATGAGGCTTAATTCTTAGAAACATAAATTAGCTCTATTTCATTTGTTAACATCTATTTTTAGTAGACCATGAGAAATACAAGTCAATGTTGAGGTTAAGAAAACAATCGATGTTAGAGCTGTGAGATTTTTAATTCTGCCAAATTAGGTAGTTTGGGATATCTCTAAATATTTTTAAAACCATTCAAGTTAAAGAAATGTGACATGCTGTTTTACCAAATACCCTTATTTCCATTTTTTCTTTACTAAGATAAAATATTATTTGAGTGTCGCAACTTAATTCTTCAAGGTACTGTCTAAACAGAGACATTAAGCTTGTTGATTTGTGTTTGTCCAATTATCTCTTTTCTCATTTTTCAATTGGCCCTTTATTGGTCATTTTTCAGTTTTTCCATTAGTGCCCTTATTTTTTTTTTAACATCTTTATTGGAGTATAACTGTTTTACAATAGTGTGTTAGTTTCTCCTTTACAACAAAGTGAATCAGTTATACATATACATATGTTCCCATATCTCTTCCCTCTAGTGCCCTTATTTTTTAGCAAGATGTAAAAGTGGTAGCTAATAGTTCCACCATGAAAATTAGTGTCCTATGTGGGTTTGGTGGGGGCATGATTGTTTGTTTTTTGTAGTTTAAGATCATTTTATTCAGCAGGGAGAGGTAGGGGGGCAACTGCAGCTCCCCCAGCCCCACCAGGGGGAAAACAAAACCTCCCTGCCTCCAACCCCCCCCATCCTATGTGTTTTTGATTACCAGGACATGAGTTTTGTCAAATCATAGACCTCAGAAATCATAAATAGACCTCAGTGTAAAACTTTGTTTTAGTTTAAAATATGAATTAGCGTCAGCTCTTTCATTTTAAAAGTTTTATCTAAGGTTCTATTTAAGAATTGGGGTCATTTAAATCTCTGTCATTCTGTGAGATTTTAGATTTCTCCTGTAATCTCTGGTATCAGATTGATTTTTATATTCTAGGACAATTCTAAAGGAGCCAACTAAAGATTGACATAATTTTTTCTCCTCTGTTAACAGTTTACACATATAGTGTTTTCATTAGTTTAAAGAAAAGTGTCAAAGACCTTTCCCCAAAGAGTTTCCGACTACTCATGTAAGTAGAATCAGATGTACAGCACAAAATTAATCTGTAGTGTCCAATTTTCATTATCCAAGTGAGTCACTTTTTAAAAGTGGATTTTCAGGAGATTACAGGGTAGTAAAATGTGTATCTGGACTGGAATTCAGGTGAGGATTAAGAAGGAGGTTTGAACAAAAAGTGATTATAGAAATAGGGCAGAGATTATGGAAACATGGTGATTATTGAAATAGAGTGGAAAATAAAACAGTTTGCCTTCAGATAACTTTATAATCTTTTTACGTTTCTATTCACTAGTAGAGAGCATGAAAGCCACATTTAAATCATAGAAATGTCAGTAAAGTCACTGCGTTTTACTAGGTAATAAAATGGCTTCATTTTCCTTTATTTCCTTTATTTCTTTCTCCTGAGACACAACACCTTTGTTGTGTCTCAGGAGAAAATCAGAGGAAAAGAATTTTTTTGGTGTTTTAACTTTTGAGCATATTGTAAAACTTTGCAATATAACTTTTATGATTTTTAGATCATTTTTCTTCAGTCCTACACCATTCATCTGGGCATGGCTGACTTCGGAGGACCTATAAACATTTCACCTACTACACTATGCCAAAAATCATCTAAACTCCATTAGCAGAAAGCACAGTTAACATTTTAATGCATGCTTTTCTTTCCTGGGCTTATATATTTATATTTTTACACAAGTGATATCATACCACTCATACAACTTTAAAAGTTACTGGGCTTCCCTGGTGGCGCAGTGGTTGGGAGTCCGCCTGCCAATGCAGGGGACGCGGGTTCTGTGCCCCGGTCCGGGGGGATCCCGCGTGCCGTGGAGCGGCTGGGCCGGTGAGCCATGGCCGCTGGGCCTGCGCGTCCGGAGCCTGTGCTCCGCGGCGGGGGAGGCCGCAGCAGTGAGAGGCCCGCGTACTGCAAAAAAAAAAAAAAAAAGTTACTTCTTATTATTTTTAAAATAAATTTATTTATTTATTTTTGGCTGCATTGGGTCTTCATTGCTGCGTGCAGGCTTTCTCTAGTTGCGGTGAGTAGGGGCTACTCTTTGTTGCGGTGCATGGGCTTCTCATTGCGGTGGCTTCTCTTGCTGCAGACCACGGGCTCTAAGTGCACGGGCTTCAGTAGTTGCAGCACGCGGGCTCAGTAGTTGTGGCTCCAGGGCTCTAGAGCGCAGCCTCAGTAGTTGTAGCACAGGGGCTTAGTTGCTCCGTGGCCTGTGGGATCTTCCCGGACCAGGGATCAAACCCATGTCCCCTGCATTGGCAGGTGGATTGTTAACCACTGCACCACCAGGGAAGTCCCTAAAAGTTACTTTTTAATTTAACTGTATAACATGACTATTACTCCATGTTTTTATTATTCTTCTGAGACACAATTTTAAATGACTATAAATTATCCTATTGTGAATATGACTGCAATTTATTTAAAATCATTTTCTTTTGTTGGACTTCTAGTTGTCTTCAATTTCTTACTATTATGAACCACACTGAGATCATCAATGAACAAGCTTGTAGCTGAACATTTGGGCTACAGGCCTATTTCCTTAAGATAAATTCTCATATGTGGAATTGCTGGATCAAAGCATGTGCACATTTTTCGGGCTTTTGATATATGTCACTAAATTGCCTTCCAGAAAGCTTGTACCAAATGATACTCCAATGAGCAATGTATAACAGTATCTGTTTCCATACCTTCCCCAACATTGCAGTCTTTGGTGGATGAAGGAAAAAAACTAGTATCTTATTTTTCCTAACTAAAAATTACATATCAGATTCCCTAATTATGCCAATCAATAATGTTCATTACAGAAAAACACTTTGTTAATGGTGAAAAAAAGTAGCCATAACACCAAGAGCAACAGATAACCAACATTAACATATTCTTTGTACATATAGACATTTTCTGTTATGTCTTTTACTTTTGACATCATGCTTACATTAGATAGATTTTTTACCCATAGTCTCTTCTACTGATTTTAAGAATTGCTTAATTTTCAAATTCCTAACTGTGATAAAACACACTAATATAAAATTCACATCTTAACCACTTTTTAAGCTTACAGTTTAGTATTGTTAAGATATTCACATCATTGTGCATACAATCTTCAGAACTTGTCCATCTCACAAAACTGAAGCTCTCTGCATTAAACAATTCCTCATTTTCCCCTTCCCCCAGCCCCTTGCAACCACATTCTATCAATACTTTGTGTTTCTATGAATTTAACTACTTTAGGTACCTCATATAAGTGGAATCATATAGTATTTGTCCTTTCATGACTGGCTTATTTCACTTAGCATAATGTCTTCAAGTTCATCCATGTTGTAGCATGTGTCAGAATTTCTATCCATTTTAAGACTGAATATTCCATTGTATGTATATACTGCATTTTATTTATCCATTCATCTGTGAGTGGACACTTGGGTTGCTTCTACCTTTGAGGTATTGTGAATAATGGTGCTGTGATCATGGGTGTACAAATATCTGTTCATATCCCTGCATTCACCTCCTTTAGGTATATACTTATAAGTGGAATTAAATGGTAATTTTATTTTTAATATTTTTGAGGAACTGACATGCTGTTTTCCATAGTGCCTGCACCATTTTACATTCCCATCAACAGTGCACAAGAGTTCCAATTTCTCCACACTGTTGCCAACACTTGATATTTTCTGTCTTGTTTGTTTTTTATGGTAGCAATCCTGATGGGTGTGAGGTGATAATTTTTTTTTTTTTTTTCGATACGCGGGCCTCTCACCGTCGTGGCCTCTCCCGTTGCGGAGCACAGGCTCCGGACGCACAGGCTCAGCGGCCGTGGCTCACGGGCCCAGCCTCTCCGTGGCATGTGGGATCCTCCCGGACTGGGGCACGAACCCGTGTCCCCTGCATCGGCAGGCGGACTCTCAACCACTGTGCCACCAGGGAAATTCGTGATAAATTTTCTCTGTCTCCCTCTCCCTCTCTTCCTCACTCCACATCTTGAATCTGCTTCTCTTTGATCATTAGCTTTATGATTTGGGGGCTGCTATCCACAGAAGACTAGAAACATGATCTCTGATGGATCCAAGCTCAGCCTTATAGCTTAACCAATCAGAAATAGTGCTTCCTTTTAACCTCAACTTGGAAAATCTCAGGGAAGGACACTGACTGGCATAGACTAAATCATACACTCATCCCTTGGACCAATCACAATGGCCAAAGGGGTGTAGTATGATTAACTCTTCTTGAGCCATATGCATAACATTTTGGGAGGTGCGGGTTACTCTGTAACTAGATGGCACCTCCCATTAGGAGCACAGAGAGGATGAACAACTTCCCCAGATGAGGGATGGCATGACTAGGACAAATATGGCCATTTCGAGAATCATTGTGAGCTGGGTAGCCAACCCAATATGTGTCTATTACACAAAGAAGACTTGATTACTAGAGTTTGAATTCTTCATTCCCTGCTGTCTTATTTTTCTCCTCTTTAGCAAAAGAGATATGAAAGAGAAGCAGACTACTCTGATGAATGATTTCCTTCATTCCAAGCTACCTATCTTCTTTCAGTTTCATTGTCTAAAGACAAAGCGTAGTATTTGATGAGAGGTGTATTCTATGTTAAGAGAGTTTTTTTTTTTGCGGTACGCGGGCCTCTCACTGTTGTGGCCTCTCCCGTTGCGGAGCACAGGCTCCAGACGCGCAGGCTCAGCGGCCATGGCTCACGGGCCCAGCCGCTCCGCGGCATGTGGGATCTTCCCAGACCGGGGCACGAACCCGCGTCCCCTGCATGGGCAGGTGGACTCTCAACCACTGCGCCACCAGGGAAGCCCCCTAAGAGAGTTTTTAACTAGGAATTATATATTCACCTGCAGTATTTCAAAACTCATGTTTATACTCTTGTTCATGTACTTTTCAATTCTATCATCTCTGAGAAGGTCAGCTATTACATACCATCTGTTTCTGTGAACAAAAAGTGTGTTTTCTGATGAACAGAGCTTTTTGTAACTAGGAAAATAAAACTATGTTTTTTAAGTATCATGATATTAAACCACTATGGTAAGAAACCAAATTATATAATTTACTGTTAAATGAAATGGAGGTTCATCTATTGCTATTGCTCTATAAAAGTTATATCTAAATTTAATGCATTAATATATTTTACTTCCTTAAAAAATGAAACCAAATTTAATTTTATGTCAAGGAAATTTCTATTATCTTGTTAACCACTATCGTAATTTTAAAAATAATTTGATGTTAATACTTTTCTATATATCAGAAATAAACTTTTTTAAAATTCTTTTTTTGAAATACATAAAATTATTTAACTCCTGATTCTGAGGCCCTAGACCTTCAAAGCCATGAAATAGTGATAATGGTTCATCTAAATTAACTTGCGGGAAAAGAGGTACAGGAAAAAAATCTACTCCAGTGTCTCACAGAGTGCCATTAATGGAACAGGAGAATAAAGTCAGATTTTCTTGATGTCCCCATTCTGCTCTGGATCAGTTTGGTTATAGTATTATTAGAAATTGTACTTCCTCTAAATATTAGGCAAAATTAACATGAGATTTTTTTTTTTTTTTTTTTTTTGTGGTATGCGGGCCTCTCACTGTTGTGGCCTCTCCCGTTGTGCAGCACAGGCTCCAGACGCGCAGGCCCAGCGGCCATGGCTTACGGGCCTAGCCGCTCCACGGCATATGGGATCCTCCTGGACCGGGGCATGAACCCGTGTCCCCTGCATCGGCAGGCGGACCCCCAACCACTGCGCCACCAGGGAAGCCCAACATGAGATTTTAAATGAGCAATATATTAAACTATAGGACAGCATAATAATATAACAATGCTTTCCCAGATAAAGAAAAGATAACTAATTTAGGATGATAAACAATCAGTATAGTAATCAACATTTATTATTTAATTATAAATACATTATGAATGATCATTGAAATAATAAATTTCATAACTGTCATATGCTTTGCTTAAGATACTGTATTAACAACAAGCCAGACCTCTGGTGAAATTGGGTTGAAATGTCTAAAATAATATGTAATAAAATAATTGATTAGTGATAGGGCCAGCTTTGAGCATTTGTTGTTGTTATTGCAACTATGTTCATTGTGTTTATGATTTATACTTCTATATTTCAAAAACAAATTTAGACTACTAAAATAAAATATTTCAGCAGCTATAACAAAGCATGTAATGAAAGTGAAAGGAGTTGAGAAATGATCAATTTACACTTTGTTTTGGAAACTCTCAGTTCCTCAAAGAACTGTGACTTTTGCATCTTATTCATCTCAGTATGGTCAGGACTTGGCTTATGAAGGCCCTCAGTAAATGTGTGTTGAATGAAGCGAAGAATGAAAATAACAATAGGAAAAAGAAAAAAGGAGTGAAAAAGATGGGAAGAGAGGACAGAAAGACAAGTGGGGAGGGAAAGGTTGGAGGGGAGAAGATTTTAAACTTTTTGTTTTCACTTTCATGGTGGGTCTAATGTCATTGATTAAAGACGAGCATCAGACTCCCTTAAGGCAGAGGCAGGGGAAAGGGGAGTTCTAGAGGACTGGATACCAGAAAGCACTGTGATTCTGCTACTGGGACCTCCTAGTCTCTGCATCTCCACTGAAGACAACAGTGTAAGTAACTACTGACAGGACAGTCTGAGGAGTCTAAATCTGTCCACAGCTTGGTCTTTCTTTGAAATGACTCCTTCATGTATTGGATTCTCATGGATCTTCAAAGCCAGAAAAGTGAGAGAATGGAGGGCACCGTTCTCAATCCCTCCCCCCATCACCTCCAAATCTGATCATTCACTATTGAATATACTTTCCAAATGCCTATCAAACCTCTTTCAATTTTAATCTTGAATCTTTGATGTTAAAACAGGACATAATATTCTGAGAACTTTACTGAATCTCCAAATTTATAAGTACTCCTCAAGTAGGTAAATTCCCCTGTAACGTATAACTGAAATTTTTAAGTGCCCCATCATAGTCTTAATAATAAATGCAGGATTAAGGTTCATTTCTAACCTCAGCATTAATTCTAGTACTAAAATAAATTGTATTCTACATTCCATTCTATCATTATTGTGATTACACTGCTATGTCCATCCTGAATCTGTGTACGTGATGGGGAATGCCGTCCTCGCTAAGATGCATGTAATACCTTCTCATTAGTTATCTGACTCATATCACATCCATCCAAATAGCAAAAATCAAAAAATTTCCTAACACATTGTGTTGTAAAGTGTTGCGGAAACAAACACTCTCATCCTTTGTAAATACAAATTGGTACAAACACTTTGGAAGACAATTTGGTAATATTTATCAAAATTTTAAAAGCATGCACCCATAGGGACTTCCCTGGTGGTCCAGTGGTAAAGAATCTGCCTTCCAATGCGGG
This sequence comes from Physeter macrocephalus, assembly GCF_002837175.3. Lineage (NCBI taxonomy): Eukaryota > Metazoa > Chordata > Mammalia > Artiodactyla > Physeteridae > Physeter > Physeter macrocephalus. The sequence goes on from NC_041215.1 coordinate 83,260,596, forward strand.
GGATGCGGGTTTGATCCCTGGTCAGAGAATAAAGATCCCACACACCGAGGGGCAACTAAGCCCGTGCACCACAACTACTGAGTTCGCGTGCCTCAACTAGAAAGAGAAAACCCCCACGCCACAACTAGAGAGAAGCCCGTGTGCCACAACGAAAAATCCCACATGCCTCAGTGAAGATCCCTCATGCTGCAACTAAGACCTGACCCAGCCAAATAAATAAATAAATGAAATAAATTTTAAAAATATATCATGCACCCATAGACAGCAATTCCACTATGGGAATTTATTTTATAGATATACTTGCATGTCTATGAAATGATTTATATATTAGGACACATATTAGCCAAAAATTATAAACAAACTAAATAGCCATCATTAAGGAACTGTGATAGTTCATTTTATATGTCAGTTTGCCTGGACCATAGTGCCCAGGTATTTGGTTAAACATTATTCTGGATGTTTCTTTGATCGTGTCTTTGGACAAGATTAACATTAAATCAGTGGACTTAGAAAAAGAAGATTGTCCTCCCTAATGTGGGTGAACCTCATCCAATCACTGAAGACCTGAATGGAACAAAAGACTGATCTCCCTCATATAAGAAGGAATTTTACTAGTAGATGGCTTTTGGACTTGAAATTCAGCATAGCAGCCCTGGTCTTCAGCCTGATGGCCTTTGGACTAAAACTACAGCATCAGGTGTTACCTGGGTCTCCAGCTATTTAATCTGAGTTTGAATCATATCAGTATGTGTTATGGTGTGCAAGATTTCTTTTTTTTTTTTTTTTTTTGTGGTATGCGGGCCTCCCTCTGTTGTGGCGTCTCCCGTTGCGGAGCACAGGCTCCGGACGCGCAGGCTCAGCGGCCATGGCTCATGGGCCCAGCCGCTCCGCGGCACGTGGGATCCTCCCAGACCGGGGCGCGAACCCGGTTCCCCTGAATCGGCAGGCGGACGCGCAACCACTGCGCCACCAGGGAAGCCCTGCAAGATTTCTTATACTCTGCATTTGAAACAGTATTATAATAATTTTAATTATTAAATTGGTATGTGCATTAGCTACATTATAAATATATGATACAAATGCATTTTTCTATGAAACTTACATATTTGTAGTTTACAGTTTGAGTAATTAAAATGCAAGCAACAGTTATATGCTTTCACAAATTCTTAATGTGTTTATTTCATTTCCCTAATTATTATAAATGCAAGATTTCTTTTAGCCCTTTTATCTTTCAAAAATGCTTAATAGAACATCTAAATAGTAACTGTAGTCAACAATACTGTATCATATATTGGAAAGCTACCAAGAGAGTAGATCTTAAAAGTGAGCATACACACACAAATTGTAACTGTGTGAGGTGATAGATGTGTTAACTAACCTTATTGTGGTAATCATTTACATATATATATGAAATTGTAACATCAGACACCTTAAACTTACACGATATTATATGTCCAGTATACCTCGATAAAGCTAAATTAGGGGGTGGGCAGGGGAGAACTTTAAGATTCTCATCCCAACTCTAGTAATACTTGCTAAAGACAAATGTCACAATAAAATCCATCAAAACATGCTGTCATGTTCTTCCCACACACAAACGATACTTGTCATCTTTCCACTGCTGTATTACTGTAATTCAGTCAAGTTGGTTGTGGATCATGAATGTTCTATTTTTTATCTAACTTAAACAGTTATTGAAATTTAATCTAGTGAAGAATAATCCATTCTTAAAAAGAAATCCCCAATCATCTCTCAGATACCCAAAGTAACTTTTTTTTTAAAGTCTTCTCCAAAGTATACTTCTAAAGGCAATGGTGATATATTTATATTTAAAAGTCATGAATATATATCCAATTCAATATAATTCCTGTTATTGTGCAAGCCATCTGGGATGAAAAGACAAAAGGTAGCTTAGTTAGGCATAAAAAAATTCTTTTAAACTATCCAAGGAAAATGAGAGTAATTGAAATATAAGAGTATTCCATTAATGAGGAAGGCATTTGGGACCCAATAATCTACAATAAACCAAGTGATGTGTACTTAAAAACTTGTTGAACTCATACATAGATTACAGTATACAGATATCCAGCATTCTTTATATAACAGCATGTACCAGAAGCCCTTAATACACATATGCCCAGATGCATTAATGTCCCCTTCTTAGACAACTCATCTGGATAATTTTATGTGCCAAAAAAGAAAATAAAGAACAGGAGAGGGAAAGCAAGAATATGTAAGTGGCAACACAGCATTTTATGATTTATCAAGATTAGAGACACCACTACTTCATTTTAAATATTGCTGGAGAAAATAAAATACCCAGTACTATTACCATTTTTGCTAGGTTCTCATTAAACATCTTTGTTTAGTAACCACGATATTATTTGTTATTGTCCCATCTTATGAGAGGAGTTTATCAGCAGCTACTAATGTTAAGAGCTAAAATATCTAATCCTTCTTTGGTTGGGTAGAAGTTTGTTTATTGGTTACCCAACATCCATTCCTCCTTCTCCGTTCAAACAGCATTTAGATTTTCTTTGGGGGAAAACTACTCCTTGCTGTTTGAACGGGATTTACCTCACCCCTAACCCCAGGTCTTTGGGCCTGATTGGCCCATGACAATCAGTGTAACTCCATCCCTTTGCCACGCTGATTGGTGTAGGGAGAGTGATTTATATATTCATTGCTGTATACTAATTTTGTAACTAACAACTTTATTGTATTCTCTTACTGTTTTTGTAAGGTTTCCTTGGAGCTTCCAAATATACAATCACATCATCTTTTCCAATTTCCTTGGATTTTTCAAATATACAGTCATCTGCAAATTATAATAATTGTACCCCATTTTATCTCCTTTTTTTTCAATGTATTAGCTAGGACCTCAAAAATAGTGTTAAATATTATGTTTAGTTTTAACTTCTAGAACATCCTTGACTTGTTCCTGACTTTAACAAGGATGTTTCTAGTATTTATCTATTCAGCATAACGCCAGATTTTAGGGTTCAGGTAAGAACATCTTATCACGTCAAGGAAGTTTCCTCCTATTCCTGTTTTGTTGGGAGGTTTATTTTCTTAAACCAATAATAGATATTGAACATTATCAAATAACTTAATGGCATATATACAAATTATTTTATTATTTTCTCATTAGATCTACTGATACAATCAATTATTCTATATTAGAATTCCTAATATTGAATTATTCTTGTATTTTTAAAATAAACTTTACTTGGTCTGGTATATTGTAATCTTACTGTGCTACTGAATTCTACTTACAATTTTTTTTAAGGAATTTTACGCCCATAGTCATAAGTGAATTTGGTTTGCACATTTTTTTTAATGCTGTCATTGGGTTTCATTAAAATAATTTAAGGGGTTTTCTTCTTTTAATATGTTCTGAAGCACTTTAAATAGCATTAGAATTATCTGTTCCCCTATGGATTTTCTGTGAAACCTCTGGGCCTGATGTTTTTCATCAAGAGAAGGGAAGAAGGGATTAGGTTTTTCATGGCATTATTTCTTCTGTGGTAGTAGATCTATTCAGATTTTCTGTCTCTTCTGCAGTCAATTTTGGGCAAATTATATTTACCTCCTTATAGTACACCTAAATAATATCATAAATAAGGTATTGTTAAAACAAGGACTATAGCTATTTTCCAGTGTCCATTCATCTCTGCATCCCTGTTTCCAACTTTATTTTCATAGATATAATTATCTATGACAGAGTTAAGCAGAGTCTCATGATTCCTTTGATTTCTTTGGCATAAGTGATTATTTCTCCCTTTTTGTTTCTTATTCTGTGTATTTGTGCTTTCTCTATTTCTTTGCTGTTGTGATTACTTAAGTTTATATTATATTGTTACTGTGTTTTTCTTAAAAGTAGTTTTTACATATATTTATTAGTTTCACTATTTTTAAATTTTCTAAATTATTCATTTCTGATTTATCTCTATTAACTCTTTTCTTCTCTTTCCTTAAGAGTAATTTGTGATTTATTTTATAACTTTTTAACTCACATATTTTTATTCTTTTTATTAGTAGAAGTGCTACAAGTTACCTCTGTGCAGTACTTTACCTGTATCTCATTAGTTCTGATATAGTTTTTCTTTGTTCTTATTTCCTATTATAGTCTCCAATTTTAGTTGAATCTCATGCATCACCCAAGAGTTAAGAGAGTGCCTACTTTTCAAATTTCTAGGTAATAATGGTAGAAGCTTGGTGTAATCTGGTTTTGCTACTAATTTCTACTCTTACTGCATTGTGATCAGAGAATATTGCCCACTTTTTTCCTTTCTTCAATTTGTCGATATTTTCTTTATGGCTTAATCCATAGTCAATTTTTATAAATTTCCTTTGGACACTTGAAGATACGTTCTCTGTTTTAACAATAAGGACTGGGCTTCCCTGGTGGCGCAGTGGTTGAGAGTCCGCCTGCCGATGCAGGGGATATGGGCTTGTGCCCCGGTCCGGGAAGATCCCACATTCCACGGGGCGGCTGGGCCCGTGAGCCATGGCCTCTGAGACTGCGTGTCCGGAGCCTGTGCTCCGCAACGGGAGAGGCCACAATAGTGGGAGGCCCGCGTACTGCAAAAAAAAAAAAAACAAAACAAAACAATAAGGACTATCTTATTCACTATATTATTTATTATAATTTTACTTATTTTTTGTCATCATGATCTATTGTGGACTGAAGTGATTAATCTCCCACCATTGATGTGTTTCTATTTCTTATTGCACCACGTTGTATTTTTGCTTTATGAATGTTAATGCTATTTTATTTAATAATAGATATAAATTATTCATATTTTCTAGTGAATTGTACTCTTGAATGCTATAAAAGGCCCTACTGTTTTCATTTAATAGTTTTTGTCCTGAAAATAGAATCCAACCTTGTCTGGTATAAGATTACAATCTCTGCTTTCTTTTTCTTTGCATTTGCCCAATTTACTTTGGCTCATCTTTTTATTTTTACCCTTACTGAATTACTTTGTTTTAGGTATATCTCTCGAATTCAGCTCTGAATTCACTTTGTGATACAAGCAAAATATACTTTTTAAAAAATAGGTGAGTTTAGCCCACTTCTATTCATTGATTGGACAGAGGTATTTGGTTTCAATTTTTTCATGTTATTTTATACTTGTTTTATATTTTAAAAATGATATCACTAGTAGTTTCCTTTGATTTGCTTCCTTGTGTATTCCTTATGCTAAATAGGAAGTCTTATATTATTCTAGTTGTTCTCTTTGCAATTACAACTTTATAGAATGCCCCAATCCTCTATTTTTCAGACATTTCTATTTTCCTACCATAAGCATTAATTAAATTAATATTTTCTCTTCTACCTTCTACTTCTTTTCTACCACATACTTTAAAAATTATATTTATTCATTGACTTTTAGCTATGAAAAATAAGGAAATTAACATATTTATGTGCAATTTACTGTCTTTTCCCTTGCCCCTGGTAACCCTTGTTAGTTTTTCATTTTTGCATTGCCAAGCATATAAGGTTTACGTTTTGTTCTGTCACCCTGATTCCTGTAACTGTTTTATTATTAGATAAATATATTCATGGTTCCCTGCCAGTCTTCTGTAGCAGTTTCTCAGGTCATCTCTTGTTTAGCCTGTTTGTCATCTGATTGAATCATTAAGTAGGCTCAAGGGAACGATATGCATGCTCAAAACATTGTTTTATGCATTTACACTTGAGCAATAATTAGATAGCATCTTTGGTTTACATCTTTTTTTTTCTTAAAGATTTTCTAGTGTTGAATATTGCTATGGAGAAGTCTGTAGCTAGCTCTGTTTTTTCCTTATCTTTGAAATTCAGCAACTTTAGTAGGCTACATCTGGGTGACTTTCTCCTTGGACATATTGGGTCCTTTCAAGATGTAGGTTCAAGTATTCTTCCATTTGAGGAAAAAATTCTGTAATGATATTGTTAAGTATTATTTCATTATTTTTGTTTGTTTTCCTCACACTTCAATGATGCATTTGGCTCTCCTTTGCTTGCCTTTTATATCTATCATTACTTTCTAATCCTTTAAAATTTTTCTTCATTTCCATTTCATGTTGCTCACTTCCTCATTTCCATCCAATATGTCTCTTTTTGCATTTTCAGCAGGACCTATTGGCCGACATATTCTTCCCATTTTGTTTTCCCGGTGGTTACTTCTTTCTTCCACTCTTCCATGTGCTCTATCAGTTCACATCTTGTTTCTTCCTGTTGTGTTAACATCTGTTACATGAGCTCTTCTATCTCTGCTTTATGGTTTTTCCTCATAGAGGAGATTCATTCATTCTGTTCTTAAGATTCATGGTAAAATGTTTGATCATAATTTTCAGCAGCTCTATGGAAACATTTTTCTGGTAAGTGTGCTTTATTAATCCTTTGTTTTTTTTTCTTTTCTTTGTGTAACACCTATGTATGGATACTGTGCATATTCCTTTTTGATTACTTATCTCTGAAGTAGCTGAGTTTTTCCTATACCACTATTTGCAAGAGGTTCATGTAGTGGAAAGAGTAGGGCCAGTCATAGGCTAGCTTAAATGTTTTTATAACCTCGATTTTGTGTAATATGTTTAGCCTTTACTTCTCCTCAGCCAGTGGACTCAGGCAGTGGATTTTCACAATGCATTTTCCTGCTGTGCCATAGAGACAGACTGCTTCCCGTAAATGTAGCTTGTCGCTATATTTCCTTGTTCAGATCCTCTTTCCCTGCTACTCATAACCAAACAGGTCCTGGTTACTCCCATGGCCAGCATGTGTACCTTGTCCCTACTGTTATAAACAAGGGATTTCAATTTGGGAAATAAAGGTGTACCTGTCACCTTTAAGAGATTTTCTTTTCTTTTTTCTTTTTTCAAATTGACATACAGGTTTAATGCATTTCCAATCAAAATTTTTGAAGATACAAACAAGATTTTTCTAAAATCAATATGGAAAGGCAAAAGAAATAGAAGAGCTGATATATCTGAACAATACTGAAGTGGCTGGAATCACTCCACATGATAACAAGATTTATAATACAGTGACAGTAACCAAGACTGTATGGGATTAGTCGAGTGACAAACACACAGACCAATAGAACAGAATGAGGAAACCAGAAACAGCCCTACAGGAGTACAGTTAACCCTTGAACAACATGGGTTTAAGCTGTGTGGATTCACTTATATGTGCATGTTTTCCAAAAAACACTACCACAGTACTACAAGGTCAGAAATTGGTTGAATCCAAGCATGCAGATCCACGGATATGGAAGGCCAACGTTAAGTTATACGTGGATTTTTGACTACTCAGGAGTCAACACCTCTAACTCCCTGCACTGTTCAAGGGTCACTGTACTTCCAACAGATTTTTGATTAAGGTACCAAGGCAATTCAATGAACAAAGGATTTTCAAAAACTGGTAGTAATTGATAACATGTTCACAATGGGGGAAAAAACTCTATTTAAACTTCATACCTGTACAAATATTAGCTCAAAGTTAATCACAAGTGTAAAGGTAAAATTATAAAACTAAACAATAAGGCATTTAGTAAAAACACTGCAGAAAAAAATTTTGATACCCTGTGGTAAGAGGCGTTCTTTGCTGCCTCTAAGATTTGCATCCATGAACCCTCTCTCTGCTTTCTATAAGTGTACCCCTGCATGATCTCCCATGCTTTGGGGGAACTATTCCACTTTTCTTGTGGTTTGGGATTTCAGCTGTTTCCTTAGTATAATGGAAAATATGGCTTGTGAGTTTTTTCTGGCCTTTCTTTTTTCTTCTTCTTCTTCCTTTCCCCTTCCTCCCCCCCCCTCTCCTTTCTTTCTTTCTTTCTTTCCTTCTTCCCTTTTTCTTTCTTTCTTTCTTTTTCTTTCTCTTCCCCCCTCCCTCCCTCTCTTTCTTTCTTTCTTTCTTTTTCTTCCTTCCTTTCACACTGACATCTTACATGTATTTCAAAGCTAAAACCAACAGGACATGATGATTGATTAGATATGAGAAGTGAGGTTTCTGACTTGAGCAATTAAGTGAAATGTGGTATCATTCACCAAGATGGGAAACCCTAGAGGTTTGGTAGGACAAAAATCATTGACTTCAGTCTTATACATGTTAAGCTTGAAATGCCTGTGAACCATTAAATGGAAATGTTTAGTAGCAAGTTGGAAAACAATGTCCCTAACTCAGAGCATAGGTTTGGACTGGAGGAATTACCTAGAAAAGAGAAGCATTTGAGGCCCTGGATGACAGCTCCAAGAACCCCAGCATTTAGAAGTTGGTAGAAGGGGATCCATGAAGAAATTGAGAGAGATGCAGCTAAAAGGTCCAGTAAGATGTGGATAGAAAGGTGTGCATTGGATTTCACCACATGGAGATCACTAAGAACAACCTATGGTACTTAATAAGAGCAGTTTTAGTGGACTGTAGGGCTGAAGCCAGATTGAAGAGTCCTGTGGAGGGAAGAGGAAGTGAGGAGTTGGATAAATTTTGCTAGAAGAGGGAACAGAGAAATGTACAGTAGCTGGAGAGATGACAATAAGATCAAGGGAGGCGTTTTAGAATGGACAGCACTAGGGCATGTTTTTATATTGTTGAAAATGATTCCAGGGAGAAGGAGTGGAGGGGATAACTCAGGAGAGGGAGGGGATAACTTAAGGAGCAAAGTCCTTGAGGTCACTAGAGCAGCTGGGATCCAGAGCACATGTTGGGGCATTGGCTCTGATTGGTGGGGGGAATCAACATTTGTAGATGGGTAATAATGGAAAGCACAGATTCCTGTTTGATGGTGTCTATTTTCTCAGCAAAGACTGTTGCAAGATTTTCAGCTGAGAGTTTTGAAGTGGCATAAGGTAGCAGATTTGAGGATGGAGAAGAAAGCATGAAATAGTATTTTCGAGAGCTGAAAAAAGAAAGCTATCGGGAAAGTAGTGTGATGGCTGTGTTGTAGAAAGGGCACTTTTGAGGACTAAGATTCCAAAGGTAGAGTTTAAGCCAATGTGTCATATTCTCCATCAATGTTCAGCTGCTCAGATGTAGGACAAGGGAAGGTGGGATAGCTGGGTTTCTACAGGTTTGGAATTTAGCCGATCAGAGAAAGCAGTGCAGAAATGAAAGTTATTTTATTGGAGAATTATAGTGGTGGACCCTGGAATCAAAACTGGACAAAAAGGGTTATGAAGAGCAGGAGAGCACTAATGGATAGTGAGAAAGTTGTGGGATGGATGGAACTGGTAGCTGGTGTTGGCTTTGTTGGCGAGGAATCCTTCGCCAGCAGTTGGGCACACATTTATTTTTTTCTTCTCTTAAACTCTGCTTATCTCTCTTTGGCAGCTAGGCTGCTGTAAACTGAACTTTGTATTTTCACTTCACCGTAGGCCTAAAATAGTTTTGCTGAATTCTACTTATAATTGAGGGTGGAGGAGTGGAAGTCACATGAACGTTCAAAATATGTTATAAAACTTGCTAAGTCATGGGGTGGGAGTGGGTGAGGCTTCAAAATTAATTGTGTTTGTGTATGTCTCTGTATAATTCGTGATTTCATTATTTAAGAAAAGAAAATATATACTCTCCTGCTTCTTACACTGAATCAAATTCTGGGTGCTTCATCAAGAGCAGTCTAGTTCTGGAGCAGACTTGTGCCTGTTCATCATCCTGCAGCCACAGGCTTATCAAATACACAGGAGGTAAATGGTTAACAGCAACCAGAATATGACTAGTGATAGCCAGTCCTCAAAAGAATCAATTTCCCAGACAGAAACCTTTAGAAAGATGACTGAATTAACCAAGTCCTATATATCTGAACAGTACAACATAGGGAATATATATTTAAAGGTAATGTAAATTAAAATAGAGGCAGGTAGCATCAAATGTAGGTCTATCTGCTTTCTAATATGTCTTTATATTTTCGATTTGCTTTTTCATACCTTTAGTTTTCATAAAGAAAAATTCTTCATCTGTTTTTTTACCATCCTAGTATGCTCTCTGATATCACACGTCACTTTTTCACTATATACAATCTTACTGAGTAATTAAGCAAAATCATATGTAGCCAAAAAGACATGTACTGGGGTTCTGATATTAATTTAGAATTCTTTCTCGCTAAAGAACTGGCCAGATCTCTTAGTCAGATATGGCTACTGAGACAATAATATCGTTTTTGGTCTAGTCTCAGTCTCTTTTTCCTGGTTCTGCCAATTCTTCTCTGTTCCACATAATCCACATAAATTTGTCTGCGTTGGGACACCACTTCAGACTCAGGATATTTATTCTCACTCCTTGTTTATGCACCTTAAAATTCACTTTCAGCACAGATATTTTTCCTATCCATCGATTGTGGTGCTTCCTTCCAAAATGTTCCAAAATGTCCTAAAACTTGGCACGTAGGAAACAAAAAAATCTTCCTTTTCTATCTGTGAGGCCTGCAGTTTTCAATCTTACTCCTGAGTGTTTCGTGTTCTGCCCAAGACTGTGGTCACAGGAAAAACATTTTAAATTCTATTCCTTTTTAGTGGTAGGAACACCTTCTGAATCACCATTGTCCTATAGAACTTGCTGTGATGGTGGAAATGTTCCATTCTGTGTTGGCCAATAGAGTAACCACAAGCCACATGTGGCTATTGAACATTTGAAATGTGGCTGGTGCAACTGTTGAATTCAATTTTTAAATTTTATTTAATTTTAATTAATATCAATAAAAATTTAAATAGCTGCGTGTGACTAATGGCTACTATATTGATAAGTGCAGTTCTAAATTGTATTCCATTTTAAAAGGTGATCCTGATTGGTCAAAAAAGAGAGGGTTATTATATTATCTTCATAATATTATTAAAAGGCTGCAGCGTTTGAGAGAATTTCCTTTTCTACTATTTTAAGCCAACACTCATTTGGGCTACATTATGGTTATGCTGATGCTTGCACATGGTTCTGTGGTCAATATATCCCCAAGGGGGCTGATAATGGATGAGTTCATCGCCCTGTTATTGCGGAAGGGAGAAAGGTCTCTTCTGAGTTCTTCAGCTGTGGAGAGAGCGGAACACTGAAGTTTATCTATTTATAAATCAACAGAATCCTCAGTTTTTCAAGAAACTTTTCTTTCCAACTGAAAACAGGGCCTCTGGGAGGGGATAAAAAGGAATCTATGAATATGCATTTGGGTATGTGATGCTCATCCACATGACAGAACCAAATGGATGATTAAATTATTCCTGGTGAGCTGGGAAGATGAGATGGTAGGCAGACCCTCCACCCACAACCCCACCCCCGCCCCTAGCCAAGAGAGAGGCAGGAAGCCCTTGGGGAAAGCTACCTGGAAAATTATAACCTATGGTGTTAAAATGTAGTTAATTAATGCAGAACCAGATACCTCATCTTAGAAGTAAAGCCATAAAGTTACTTGTATTTTTGTCTAGTTATTTACTTTGCCCTTCCTGTTTAGTGAACATATTTTGGAAGTCAGTGGGTATCAGCTCTGCTAAATGGAACCAAAGAAAAGAACTTTGTGTTTGGGCCAGAATTCCTGGGAGTCAGGTGTGGATAGGTCAGGAGAATCCAAATGAGGACACCTAAAGAAGTGTCTCAGTGAGACAGATCCAGCGCCCTCCCCTATCTTGACACTTAATTCTGGACCTATCCTTTAATAAAAGCTTGGCGGGTAGGGTATATTTTTTCATTCATCTATATACATTTAGCCTTCAGCTGTCAAGGCTCACATCCTTTTAGGGACATTGGTCTCCATCTGTTTAGTTTGTGAATTAGGTTTTGAAAAAAGAAAAAAGAAATCTAGATCTTATGAATTACTTTTGGCAATTTCCTCTCTGTATATTATGTTGATGAATTTGACTACCACTGTTTATTAACATCTCCAAACTAATTTTTTTTTTTTTTGCGGTACGCGGGCCTTCCTCTGTTGTGGCCTCTCCCGTTGCGGAGCACAGGCTCCGGACGCGCAGGCTCAGCGGCCATGGCTCACGGGCCCAGCCGCTCCGCGGCATGTGGGATCCTCCCATACCGGGGCGCGAACCCGGTTCCCCTGCATCGGCAGGCGGACGCGCAACCACTGCGCCACCAGGGAAGGGAAGCCCTCCAAACTAATTTAAAACAACAGTTTTTGTCTGTTTGTTTTGGAAGTTGAGACATATACAGTGACTTGACTATTTCTACAGTTCTGTGATTATGGAATGGAGTTTAATAATGATGTAAGACGATTGTGAGTTTTCATATCTATGAGGCAACTGGTTTGACGGATTGTTTTAATCAGGAAATGCTGATGTTAAAAAGGTAAATGTATGTAAAGATCAGAACTGTCCTTGTGTCAGATGAGGGAGCCATAGCTCTGGACCTTGTGCTTCAGAGGTCCTTTGTGGTCCTCCTCCAGCCATGCACTCCTCTTCAGGCATAGATGTGCAGGACCCAGCTGGCATGCCCACCAGAGCCTTTGCTCCTCTTCTACACCAAGGACCCTGGTGCCAAGGGGCAGTCGTTTGAGAAAAGTATGGATGGAGCTTAGATGTGGGGACTGGATTGTCCTCCTGTGTGAGCACGAAGACCCTCCTGGGATGGGTGAGAGCTGGAAGCAGGGAGAGAAGAGATGTAGGACACAGGCATGAGCCTGGGCATATCTTCCTGCACTGCCAAGTCATCTGGTTAGACTACAAGGAATTTGCATATTCTGAATACATTCCAGGTCATTACAAAGAAACAGTTGTCAAGGTAGACTAGAAAATATTTCATTAAACTGTTTGTTTGATTTACAACTTTTGATTATTTATACATATGGTGTGTGGGCCTCCATCTCTATACCTGCCCTGGTCTCCAGGGCAATGTATCTTGTCCAGGGAATGGGAAGGTGCTTGAGGCTGAGAACAGAGTTCTAGAGCTTCCATGGATCTATGTGACTGTGGGCAAGTCACAAGCAGTGTCTCAGTTTCCTCTTATGTCAAATGAAAATCTTATCTGTGTATTTCACAAAGTGACCACGTGATAAAATGAGAAAATGAACTTGAAATGTTATATCTAAATAATGCCACATGTAATTTGTGTAGCAATACATACTGCTGCTGCTTTTGGTATTGCCCATACACCTAACACTAGTACATAGCTCTTCTTTTCTATATTGTATATCACGTAAGACATACTTACATCTCATGAGCTAGTTTGATATTGTGGTACAATCTTAAGAATCTTACCAACCTAAACCCATCCTGACACCAGCTTTGAGAACATAAGCCAAGAGCAATATAATGCTTTTTTTTTTTTTTTTTTGTGGTTCGCAGGCCTCTCACCGTTGTGGCCTCTCCCGTTGTGGAGCACAGGCTCCAGACGCGCAGGCTCAGTGGCCATGGCTCACGGGCCCAGCTGCTCCGTGGCATGTGGGATCCTCCTGGACTGGCGCATGAACCCGTGTCCCCTGCATCGGCAGGCGGACTCTCAACCACTGCGCCACCAGGGAAGCCCAATATAATGCTTTTGAGGACCATTTAATCTAGTGTTTCCTAGCCACTTTCAGTGTAAAGACTCATAATATTAAAAGCAAACAAACAAATAAATAGTGGGCTAATTCATAAGAGAATTCCCTGAGAAGAAAATCATAACTAAAACCTACTATGATCTTAGTCATACTTTTAAATGAATTGTACTTTATTAATCACAAGAGCATCCACATACATTTGAAAAAGCGTAGGTCGTATTACGTGTGAGGTGGTGATTCTGTTTAGGGCAGTAGTACTTTCTGTGTGTACAGATTCTCAGACCATGCGTTGATGAGTCCAAGGCCTCCTAGTGGTTGTCAGCAGATTGAAGCTTATAATCAAACAGAGGGAACAAGGCAAGTCCAACAGAATCTAGGAAAAATACAGAAAGCAGTCTGTGGGAGTTACAGTCACATTCAAATCTGGCAGAGATCAGCAAAAGTTTCATGAAAATCATGACATTTGTGTTTCATCTCCAAGGAAGATTTTTGGAAAGCAGAGGTAACCCAAGTAATATTTGTCTCAAGGCGTTTACATAGGAGGCTCTTGAAACATGTTACCGTAATAATCCTTACAACAACCTTACTAGGTTTGGGAAATTAAAAAAAAAAAAAAAAAGAGCCTGGGGCTCAGACAGAGGTTCAGAAACACATTCAAAGTCAAACAGCTAGGAAAGGTTGAGCTTATAAGCTGTCTTTCTGACTTTTCTCTTTCAAATTTACTGTTTTTTTTCTCAATTTTCAGTTGTTTTCTTACTACTTTTCTGACATTGGGGAGGGGGATATCTATGTACCATCTACAGTATTTTTTACCTTGTATGTTTTTAAATAGACTCTCTTTTTAAAAAATATTCTTAAATGAATGCATTTTATAAACAAATTTATACCACCAGCTGCAAACAAAATAAAACTGAGTGTAGTGAAAACCAACAAACATAGAATGTCATTAAATTCTGGAACCATCCTACTAGGATCAAAGGCTCTGAGCCTGGGGTCTGCTTGCTCTTTGTTAAATGGGACATTTTCAGGTGTTAAAGGGAGATATTAAAAACATATAAGCACCAAATTGAGCCTTGCTTCTTGAGGTAAATCAAAACCAAAAAAAAAAAGGAAAAGAAAGACAGAGAAAAAACTGAAAAGACTAACTCTGTAATTCAATGGCTTTAAAATACATGTCTGGGCACCACCTAAATCATCTCACCACACTTTTGTTACATGCCCTATTCTTTGTAGTAGAAGAAAGTCTAGAGATAAACACAGAGAAATGACCCTTTCAGAGAACTGGAAGAAAGATATCAAGTTCCTCAGTTCAGCAGCATCCATCATTATGCTAATTATCCTTCAAGAGCTTTCAACTCCCTTAGCATCTTTGTCCATCAGGAAAGTTGGGTTTGTTCCCTTAGCCCCTCTGGAGGGAGGGAGGCCTGTACACGGAGGACTCGAGTAATAACAAGGGCGCTTTAAGGATCTAGGCCTCCCAAAGGGCCTGTGGGCTGAGAAGGTATGTTCTGGGTCTGAGTTCACTTACAGGAAAGTTGTTTTTCAAATTAGGCCCTAGGCTATGAAGCACAGAGTGGATTCCGTTTTGCTGATTTTATTCAACAATTTTGGGGGGTGACTTCATTTTCAATTTCTGTGGTCCTAAGAGGCTTGTTGTATCTGTGCCCAAAGAGTCTATTTTTCCATGTGGGCTAATCGTGTGTTTGAGTGTGTGTGTTTGTGTGTGTTTTATAAAAACCCAGAGAACGGAGCATGGTTGAGTTGCTGGTCAGCAAACGGTATGAGCATGGTGACGGTCACCCTCAGGCCTTAGGATCTGAATCCCTAATGCCTGGATGTCCAGAGGCAGCAAGGCCCATGTTCCCTCCCACAACCTTACCAGCAAGTGAGTGTACAATGGAAATAAGTCTCAATCATAACTCACGCAAACACTTATCGCTGAGTACATCAAAAATCCAGTTGGCTCTACCTTTTTTTTTTTTGCGGTACGCGGCCTCTCACTGTTGTGGCCTCTCCCATTGCGGAGCACAGGCTCCGGACGTGCAGGCTCAGCGGCCATGGCTCACGGGCCCAGCTGCTCCGCGGCATGTGGGATCTTCCCGGACCAGGGCACGAACCCGCGTCCCCTGCATCGGCAGGCGGACTCTCAACCACTGTGCCACCAGGGAAGCCTGGCTCTACCTTCAAAACACAGATTAAATTCAACAGCTGCTTACCTTCTGGCCTGTTCCAGCTTTATCACACACCTGAACGATGGCACAGCCTCTTACCTGCTTCCACCCTTGACCCTCTATAGCCTATTCTTGACACAGCAGCCAGAGTAGCTCTTTTAAAACAAGTCATATCATTTCACTCCACTGCATAGACCTGTGATTGACACCCATCTCACTTAGAATAAAACCAAAGTCCTCACAATGGCCTACAGGCCGTACATGATTTGGGCCCCATTCCCTCTCTCTCCTCATACTCCCTTCCAAGCTCATTCTGTTCCAGGCACTCTGGCCTCCTTTGCCCTTCCTGGAACACACCAGTCATGCTCACTCCCAAGGTTTTGCAGTGACTGGTCTCTCTGACTGGGATGGGAATCTCCCATCCCCATACATCTGCTTGACTAACTTCCTCATCCCCTTCAAGTCTTTCCTCAAATGTCAGCTGCTCAACGAGGCCCAGATTGACCACGTTATTTAATACAGTAAGTCCCCTACACATGAACAAGTTTCATTCTGAGAGCGTGTTCATAAGCCCAATTTGTTCGTAAGTCCAACAAAGTTAGCCCAGGTACCCAACTAATACAGTCGGCTATATAGTACTGTACTGTAATAGGTTTGTAATCCTTTTCACACAAATAATACATAAAAAGCAAACAAACACAAAAAATAAAGGAACATTTTTAATCTTACAGTACAATACCTTGAAAAGTACAGTAGTACAGTACAGTAGCTGGCATACAGGGGCTGGCATCGAGTGAACAGGCAAGAAGAGCTACTGACTGGAGGAGGGCAAGGAGGTGGGAGATGGTAGAGCTGAAGGGTCGTCAGCAATAGGAGACGGAGGGCGAGCTGCAATTTCACTCACTCCTGAGGTTGACGGAAAGCACCTTTGCATCTTGGAAAGTTCACACTTGAAGGTTCGTATGTAGAGGACTTACTGTATTGCAACTTGGCTACCCACCTCCATTTATCTTAATGTGCTCATATCACTTACGACTTTCTAATACACCGTGTAATTTACTTACCTGTTAGGTTTATTGTGGATTGTCTGTCTCCCCCTGTTGGAATGTAAGCTTTGAGGGCAGACTCTATGTTTTGCTCACTCCTATCTCAAGCACCCAGAATAATGCCTAACACAATAATGCCTAAGGCTCAATAAATATTTATTGAATCAAATGAACGAAGCAGGTACCAAAACCACCTCAACTTCCACAACTTATAACCTCAGCAAAATCCCAATTCTCAATCCTTTTAGGCACTCTGGTAAGCACTCTGAATGAAAGGTTCACTCTGAAGCGGAGGTAATATTCCATGGGCTGGATCAGCAAGTCATCTGAGCAGATCATGACAATGTGGGGAATAAGCGTATGGGACTAAATGGAGTTTGGGACATGGAGGTTAGGCTTCTGAATTTGTCAGGTGTTTACACACTTCTTTTTCAATTGAAGTACAGTTGATGTACAATAATACATAAGTTACAGATGTACAATAGAGTGATTCACAATTTTTAAATGTTATTGTCCATTTGTAGTTATTATAAAATATTGACTATTTTCCACACAGGAGTTCTTTTTTTTTTTTTTCCACACAGGAGTTCTTGATGGCAATATTCTTGGTAAGATAAGATTCAACAATATGTGTGATTTTTATGAAGCATTGTAGGAATTATGGGGGGGGAATGTATGCACATATTCAAAAACAGCACCAAGTCTGACAGACAAACAAGCTGCAGATAAGGATAGATCAAGACCCCTCACCCTAGAAGCACTAGGTAATATTGCACCCTTCCTGCAAGGACTCATTGTTTCAAAGAGTTTGCCTTTTGATTTTCTCCCTGTGTTCCTTTGGTATTGTGAAAATGGTAAATTTGTAAAAAACAAAAACAAAGAAACAAACAAACAAAAAACCCCTTACTCTACAAAGAGTAAATTACAAAGGGAATGCTCATCTTTATACTCAACTTTACAACAAAATGAGAAATGCGGATAGGATGTTTCCATAGCTAGGGGAAAGATACTAGTACTAATTTTCCAACTGAGATTTGATTTATTGTTTTCCATGCAAGGAGCCAAAATGATGTTTCAACAAAGGTAAAATGAGCCATTGTTCATTTTGATAATATGGGAGCGATTCACTAATGTAGGTTAATTTAGTAATAAAGTAGTGAATAATTAAGTAATAATAAAAATATTTTCAAGCCTGAAGACTCTTAACAAATACTAAGCAAATTATGAATATTTTTGTTGCTTGTACAGGACACAGCTACAGTACCTCCTCAGCTTCTCTTGGCCTCACATTTCTCTCGGTCTCTGAGCTACTTGCCCTGCCTCAATTGCCCTACAGGTGGCTGATCCAGTGCAGGCCTCCTGCAGCAGATCAGCCGCAAGCTTACGCCCCTTGCCAGCGGGGTTCAGTCAGGGAAGCAGAAGCATGTTATGTATGTATGTTAAACGAGGAACTTATTAAAGGAATTAGACTTCCACATTTGCTGGAGGAGCTGGGAAATTAAGAGTCTAAAAAGTGGTTGTTGAAAGATCAGAGACCAGCCCTGACATAGGCGAAGGAGTCTGAGCTTGCAGGGAAATCTGGAAGCTAGGCACATCCAGCTGCTGTGGTGGCACCACAAGGAGGGCTGGTGGAGATGCCTATGGAAGGTGGTGGGCTCTTTGTGACTACTACCTCTGAGTCTCTGTGAAGAGTCTGTTAGCCTGACTGTGGTCACAGTTATTCTACCAGGGGGAACGCAGGGCAGAGAAGAGTGAGAACAAGAACTCTCTTACATCCAGACATTTGTCTCTTGCCACATCTAACCAATGATGACTTTCAGAGTTTAGTGGCTGCTGCTTCATTTTTGTTGAAATGAAACTCAAATCTCAGGCAACCTCAGTTTTATCCACCCAGACAAATACAGACCTTTAAGCATATAAGAAAGGGGATTCTGGCAAACATAGTTTCCAACATAACCAAGTTGCCTATAGAACAATCTTGCACAAATACCATACCATGGCTGCAGGGTATGGGGTTTGTTTCTCTTTGCCAGAGGGATCAGATGACTCAGCCTGGAAGTTGGGGGAGTTAACCACCAGTGGGGTAAATTTTGACCAGTGGGAGATATGAGATGGGAGGGAGCTTGCAGGTAAATTTCTTCTTTGGTCCTTGCTTTAATAGACCGCTGCTGGGCATGTTTTCTATAGAGCCTGTCCATAGACACGGCACATGGCCAAGCAATTGGCTGCGTCTCCTCAGGGTCATGAAGCATAGACCAGGTTGGTAATATATCGCCATATATTTGCTTCCCATTCTTCCCTGTTGCACGTCTTTTTTCCTCACTCTTGATGCCCTGAGACTGCATCATTCAACGAAGCATTAGCATTTCAGCCTTCCTAAGAAATCCCAGCTAAAATTGTACCCATAGAAAAATTGCAATGAAAATGAAGTGTGAGAATTATACGAAAAGAATTGATGGTGAGAGCTGAGGCTCAGTTTATTTCCATATGATAAAATTATAGCATTAGTAGTAGTATTTAAGAATATCATTATCTTCCTTCACTTGAAAAAGCCTATGAACAAGTATTTCTGAGACAAACTGAAGGACTGAATCAGGAAGCAGAGATCCTTTTAGCCAACATATGACTTGTGACCTAAACTCTCAGCAAGAATACACTTAATGAAAACATTGCTTTCTGGCAACCTCTGAGCAATAACCCTGCCATAGCTCAAAAAGCAGTGAAAAGCCTGTTATTCATTTTACATATGTGTGCCAGTCTGTTTTCAAAATATTGTGATACACAGAGTAGAAAAACTGCCTTGATGTTCCATGTCAGCTCACTTTATTCCACCCATTTCCTCAAATGGATGGGTATAGTGCCATCACATCTTCTATGATCATTAATCAATGAGACATGTAGGAGACTTTCCCCCTGATATTTAAAACCTATTTTTAAAATAATAAAACAGGGAATTCCCTGGTAGTCTTGTGATTAGGACTCAGCGCTTTCACTGCTGAGGGGCCAGGTTCAATCCCTGGTCGGGGAACTAAGATCCCGCAAGCCACGCAGCGTTCCACACCCCGCCCCCCCAATTAATTACAAAAATAAAATAATAAAACAGACAGAGATACTATGGAATAGAGGGAAAGCATACAAGCATTCTTAAGGTAAAGCATGAGACTTAGGTTGTGATAGTTCCTTTCCCCCCCCTAATAGTTTATGGTTCTCTGCTATTAGAGGTTTAGTGAAAAATTTTGAGAAGCATTTCTTTAGGTTAAAGAGTCTGTGTGTGCTCTCTCATCTCCTTTCACACTCGTATTTTCTTGTATATGGGATTTGGATTTTTCTTTTTTTTCTTTTTGGAGAGAGAGAGCAGTTTCAGTAGAGTTTCTCTCAATGGAACCCAGATGGAAGGAGTGAAAAGGTGGTGATAGTCAAGTGAAGGTCAGAGCCCCCGTCGTTCACTTGAGGAGACTTTCTCCACAAGGAAGGAGTTAAGGTGAAACTGTGACATGTCACAGGGTTCAGCATCTATTATTTTATGACAGGACGATATAAGAACGTTGTTAGTGAGGGTGGAAGTAGGTAATCCAAAAAGTGAGACTGGAGATTCAAGAGAAATTGTGTGTGGGAATGACTATCTTTCACAGCGAAGCAGGGTTTTTATCAGCACAGAGAACAGTGAAATGCCATCACAGTTGCCTCTGTGGGTACCAATATCTTCAATTTTTGAGGGCACCTCTCCCCCAACTCATCCAACCTGGACCCCTAGAGAGCCCACAAAGCACTCCAGCGCTGTTTCTCTAGTAGTTCCTGTTACAATCCGTGTTCTCTGGATTTTTTTCTCCTGAAGGTGGTGATGACAGAAATGTCTTGAGATACTTCCGACACTTCCCCAATCATCTCTTTACAGAAGAAACGTCTGTGCAAAATTACACCGTCTTTCCCAGCAAATTTGCCTTTAGATTAATCTGCCCTTGGGTATAGGCTGGGAACGGTTTAAGAGTAGAAGAGTTTAAGAGGCTGGGAAGGGTCGTAGTGAGGTGTGTCTCTGGGCCGGGGAAGTTTTTGCTCGGGAGCGTCAGGGCCGGCGGGGAGCAGGCACACACAGTCCCGTTTGTTTATTGATCAGCCTGAGCGACGGCCTGAGATAGGGGCCGGGCGGCGCCTCCAGGGAGGTGGCCGGGCTGCTGCTTCCTTCTGAATCCGCTCTCCCACGGTGCTGGGAGCGGCTGCGCTCCAGGCCCCGAGCGCTGAGACCATCTGGGGCCACCCCGTGCGGACCAGGGCTGGCCCACCTCCGCCGGCTGGAGCTAGGGCGAACGGGGTCGTTTTTATGGCGCTCAGGCCCGGGGATGTCCGGTCAGGGGCTCCACGGCTGTGATCTCTGGGCACCAGGGGTGTTCCCACGGGGGCCGGGCCGGGAGTGAGCCCAGGCAGTGAGACCCCGCGCCTCGGAGGCTCGGCGCGCCCAGCCCGCGGCTCTCCGGGCAGCGCGGCGAGGGTGTCCAGCCGGTCCCGCGCGCAGCTGGAGCTCCGACAGCCGCGGTTCTACTCCAGCCTAGCCAGCCAGCCAGAGGCAGCCGAGGGCGGGGAGCCCGGAGCACCGCCCCGCCAGCGCGCCCCGCCCGTGGGAGAGGAGGGGCTGCGGCGCCGCGGACCACTGGAGGCGCAGCACCGCCGTCACCGCAGCTGTCGGCGCCGGAGACAGCGGATCCACGCAGGCGGCGCCCGCGCCTCTCCGCTCCCCGGCCGGCCCGCGCGCCCTCCCGACTGCCGGGGCCGTCTGCAGCCTCCCGCCGCTGCCGCCGCAAGGTCGGCGGCGCCGCTGCTCGTCTTCCAGGTAGGTGTCCTAGCTGCGGAGGGGACCTCTGGAGCGGCACGACGGTGCCCGCACCCCGGCCCGGGGGCATTGTGCGCGGCCGGAGGGCCGAGGACCCTGAGGGACGCACGGCCGGGCAGCCCGGCTTGGGCCTCTGAGGCATCGAGCCCTCCGGGGGTTCCCCTGGCCAGAGAGCCCGGGGCGTAGGTGCCAGTCCCGCCCCGCGGCCGAGGTGGGAGGGGGCGTCTGGGTACCGGTCCGCGCTCGCCGCCCTCCCCTCCCCCTCGTTGTGGGGAATTCCGGCCGCCCGGCTCTAGTTCCTGCATCCCCCCAGCGCAGCCCCGCGCCCCGGCTGCTGGGATGGAAGCTGGGGCAGGGACAGGGACAGGGACTGATATAATTGTCTGCGGAGAACCCGACCGGCGCGCCCGCGCCCGCTCCAGCTAACGCCTACGCCGCACCTTTCAGGGAAGCTGGGGAGCGGAGAGAAGCGGCTGGGGAAGTTGTGCATTGGGTTTTATTGTGCGCGTGCACTGCGGACTGCCCTCTCGGGGCACCCCTGCCCACAAGCTGCTGGAGCCCCTGCAGCCTTTCCTGCAGCCTTCGTCCACACCCCCGGCCAGGGCCGAGCCTGCCTTCTCTGGTTCAGACCGGGACAGGGTTTTCATTGCAGTCAAGACGTGCTTTCCCTGCATCCAGCGGGAGCTGCCTGCAAAACGTGGGGCCGGGGATGCTGGGCGAGGAGGGGATGGAGGAAGCCGGGAAGAAGTAATGACACCAGCACATTTTTTAAAAAAGCCTCTGCTGTATACAGACACATCTGCATGACATCCTTAAAGCTGTTTTTGAAAGTTATGACCAGATACTGATTTTGTGGCAATCTGTTATATACCTGAAGGTAGCTTAAACAGAGACCTAAAGCTGGGGAAAGCATTACATAATGGACGTGAAGCAATTGACACGAAACTAAGTGAACCCACTGGGTTGCCAGATTATTTCTTCCTCCTGGATGCAAAGTCCTATAGGCTTTTTCTCTATAAGAATTTCCATTTTTAAATCGCTGGATTAGTTTTAGCAAACTGTGCTTTTTTCCCCCAAATAACAAAATAATTTTTCTTGACTATCTTTTCTTAAATTTAAAAATTGCATGCTAATGGATAGTTGTATATCATAGAGCTGATTAATATATGTGGTCTTTCTCCAGAGGTAAAAATTTTTAATATTCCTGCTCAATATCATTAACTTTGTTTTCCTCTTGGTTGTATTTTTTCTCCCTCCCTCCTCCCCTTTTTGTGTTTTGGAAGCATTTCTACAGTTTTAGGTACTGCGAGCTCACAATGTTGATATTCCTATCCAGTGCTACAGCATTGCAGATACAAAGACTAATAATAAATGAAACAGAAGACCTCACAGTAACTCAGTGAGCAGGGTTCCCAAGGTCGAAGGGAAGCTGCAGTGTAACCAGGCTATAATCACCTACAGAGAATATGCATAACCCTCCTTGGGTTATAAGGAAAACCCTGATGGGTGGAATATTATTCCTATTATTATTTTACCCCTGGATTTCGTGTGTTTCCCCCTAAAAATAATTTTTTTTCTCCAAGTAGAAACACAATATTTTGAAATTCTTTGCTTTTAGAAAGCCTAAAAATCCAGGGTTTGCTCATATTTTCAGTTTTCATGTTGATAACTCCATTTTACATTCAGCGGATGGATTCCTTTTGGGATATCTCAGTTTCAAATTATGATGGTTTATCAGATGTCTCTTGGTTATAATATAATGTGATATATTCTGTTAGACTTTTACAGGATCACTTAATATAAGTTTTCTTGTCCTTAGATGGCTTTAACTTTACGTTAGTTAACTTTATTCCAAGAAAAAAGATAAAGTCCTTTCAAGAAGAAATATTTATTTTTGGAGATCTGTAGCATCACTGCAGAAGTAGAATTGGGTTAATGCCTAAGTAGATAAAAGGTTTTTTTTTTTAATTAATGTATTTTTGGCTGCGTTGGGTCCTCGTTGCTCCGCGCGGGCTTTCTCTGGTTGCAACGAGCGGGGGTTATTCTTCTTTGCGGTGTACGGGTTTCTCATCGCGGTGGCTTCTCTTGTTGCAGCGCACGGGCTCTAGGCGCGCGGGCTTCAGTAATTGTGGCACGTGGGCTCAGTAGTTGTGGCTCGCGGGCTCTAGAGCGCAGGCTCAGTAGTTGTGGTGCACGGGCTTAGTTGCTCGGTGGTATGTGGGATCCTCGCGGACCAGGGATCCAACCCGTGTCCCCTGCATTGGCAGGCGGATTCTTAACCACTGCGCCACCAGGGAAGTCCTAGATAAAAGTTTTATGTGACATTATTCATAAAACTGTTGGACTAGGGAGAAGGTATAATTTTTATTAAAATGCCTTGGTTAAGTAACATGCAGTAATCATTTAATGGATACTTACTTATTGAGCACCTGTCTGTTTAGGACATTGGTCTAGGCATGTGGGAGATACAAATAAGAATGAAAAGATGCCCCTCTGTCCTCAAGAGTTTGTTGTCTTGTTTGGAAGGATAAGGCATGAATTCTCAAAATAGGGACTTTTTTTTTTTTTTTTTACTTCAAAGGTTAAGTAAAAATTCTAATCCTTTTTTTTTTTTCCCGTACGCGGGCCTCTCACTGTTGTGGCCTCTCCCGTTGCGGAGCGCAGGCCCAGTGGCCGTGGCTCACGGGCCCAGCAGCAACGCGGCACGTGGGATCTTCTCGGACCAGGGCACAAACCCGTGTCCCCTGCATTGGCAGGCGGACTCTCAACCACTGCGCCACCAGGGAAGCCCTACTTTTTTAAAGTTTGTTTTTAATTTTGAAAAAAAGGTCTCATGTATATCTGTTGATGTCTGAGACTTTTTTTTTCCCACTCAGCGTTATGTCATTAAGATTCATCCGTGTTGTATGCAGCTGTAGTTCACTGACTTCTCTTCTGTACAATATTCCATCATTTGTCTGTAACACAATATGTTTCCCTGCTCTCTTACCAATGGCCATTTTTTTTTTTTCATTTTTAAGAAGATTGCAAAGAGTGATGCTTTGATCATTCATGTTTCCTGGGGCACATGGGCAAGTGTTTCTCTTGGGTAAATACCAAGGTATAGAATTGTTGATTGTGTAGGATGTGTGAATATGCAACTGATAGATATTGCCAAATTATTTTCTAAAATTGTACTAATTTACACAAGCCAGGGAAACAAGCAAACACGAATAATCAAATACAAACAAGCATAAGTGTGTGCGTGTGTGTGTCTGTGTGTCGGATTGCCTTCCCTTGGCATAGTGATCTGGAGAACACATTGCTGGTAATTCCAAAAGCAGTTGAATGACAATGTGGCAGCATCTTTAATACAAAAAAAAAAAAAAAGACCTCCCCAGGAAAAAAGCTTGTTGCTTACCAATAAAGTCAGAAGTTATCAAAAAAGCTCATAAGAAAGTAAAGGACTCTTTTTATTATTATTATTAATAATAATAAAGCCTCTGTTATTCAAGCATTATTATCCACATCCCTTGCTTCAGCTATACATTCCTTACATCCCCTGAATAGATGTGTGTTTATATGATTTGAAATCCAGAGTGAACTTAGTAGTTTTGATCAAGAAAATGAACTAAAATTAATTTTAGGGGTAACTGACATGATGTCCATCTCAGTTACTGAACTTAGTAGTCTGCCTTTCTAGTGTGGTTCTGAGTTTCCATGAACTTTGGAGGCAGTTCTACATCCATCCATTCGATCACCAACCCCCTGGCTGGTCACTTCTGTGGGTCTCATGTGGCGGTGACACGGGCACATTGAGTGTCATTCTTCTTCATTCAGCCAGCGTTTATTAAATACCTAGTATGTGTCAAGCACCATATTAGGTGCTGGGTCATAAACATGTCTGCCCTCAAGGATCTACCCAAAACAGACTCTACCAAAAACAAATCACTGTTGAATATGTATACGTGTGTGTGGGGTGGATCTAGCTTTGGTTTTAGAATTTGCATGAAGTATCTATTTTTTCTTTTGTTCCCTAAACTTTTTCCAGATTTATGTTTAGACCTCCTTGAGTTGGGAGTGCTTAAATATAGTTTTATTTTATTGGCTTTTGAAAAGCAGAAGCTTTAAAAGGACTTACTCATGGTAAGTCCTTTTGTCATGTTATCAAATAGGAGAAAGACAGAGGTCAGGGAAGAGATATCTGGATGGGTGAAATCAGATTTGTTGGGAATGGACCATGACTTAGTGTCAAATTGAATTTTAAAGGGAAAAATAGCAAATAGACAAAGATGAATGGTTATTAAGAGATCCAACTTGGGTATTACAGGGAACTGAGTATATTGAGTCATGATGGTCTCAAGATGAAGTTCCTGGTGGGTTATTTGAGCCCATTTTCTTGAAAGTTTGTATTCACTTACTTTGTGTATGTATTAATGTAGTTTTTATATTAAAATACATCATAATGCAAATGTTAAATATCTGTAAAAGGATTATGTTAATAGAGTGGTGAATTATGGGAAGCAGAAACGTCCAAGGACTCTTTCTTACAGTGGTTTGGCAGGTTACTTGAAAGTAAAAACTACCCTGTGTGAGGGAATTCCATCTGCTGGGGCCAGTGTCTCAGAAAATCTATATAGTAAGCTGACAAAAGGTAGAGCTTGAAAGGAGGTCACTCCAAGTAGTCTGATAGCCAGGACTATCTAAGGGATAACTGGGTTAGAGGGAGCATTAAGTATGTAACTTCACTCTTAAAATAAGCTTAAGTAAGTAAATAAATAAATAAGCTTAAGTACATAACAGTTAGTTTAAATAGGTAAAAAACATTTAAGTAAAATATTGCCAGAGTATCATTTAATATGTTTCACCGATGTTACGAGACTGAGTACAAAGAATTCATGATTAATACACAAAAGTTATCTTCTCCTTAGAGATGATGGATTATATGTTTTTCTGTTCAAGAAAAGCTAGATGTCAGTTTGTAAAATATATGAAGAAAGTACCCAGACACTGGAGATACTTATATTTGCTTGATGTGCTGATGCTTGAATAACCTTTATGTTAGATTCATGAGGTGTTAGAGGTGAAAGGACTTTAAAAAATTTTTTATTCCAATTCCAACCTCTCCCATTTCCCAGGTGGAAAAACTGAGGCCCAGAGACTTGCCCAGTGAGGTGCTAGCACCATTAGCAGATAATGTGTCAAATAATTTACTTCTTCTGGTGGTAACAGGAAATAAAGCTCTTATCTAAATTATGAGTAGGTGAATAAGAAGATGAACCAATAGCAACCTCTGCAGTGGATTTTAAGCTTCCTTTCTGTCATTCTCTTTGAGTGGTTGGTGTAGGAAGTGAAATCAAGCATATCTTTTAAAATTTTCTTAGATTTTTAGAGAGAAGGCTTTGTTTATGAGGGTATGATGAGAGGAATAAACACTACAAATATGATTGTTTAAAATTTTTTCATGTTTGCTATTTTGATACCCATAGCTTTGTCTTTTAACTCAATGGATGGGAAAGGATAGAGAAAATTAAATTATCCTGTGCTTCTT
Source organism: Physeter macrocephalus (assembly GCF_002837175.3). Taxonomy (NCBI): domain Eukaryota; kingdom Metazoa; phylum Chordata; class Mammalia; order Artiodactyla; family Physeteridae; genus Physeter; species Physeter macrocephalus. The sequence goes on from NC_041215.1 coordinate 83,287,613, forward strand.
TTCCTTTGTCATTCTCTTTCCATAAGCTAATATGAGACAAAATCGAAGTGTAGAGGGAATTGAGTCAGGAATAGAACATCAACTTTTATTTTTTTTATCTTGCATCTTATTGAGGCAATTCTCACTGTAGCTCTTGAGACAGACCTATCCACCTTTTGAAAAGAGTGTGGAAGTAGAAGGGAGAACACAGCAGTATATTTTCAGAATCTTTTTTTCAAAAGTCAAATCTAAAATAAACCTGGCCTCAATTTCCAGCAATAGCTTTATTTCACAGCTCCTAAACCAGTGCTTAAGTTTTACCATAAATTTGAAGAAGTTACCTTTATGTTTTTTATACATAATACAGTGTTGCTACAAGTAACATACTGTGATCAACTACTAAAGTTTAAAGAATAAAGTATCTAAAAGAAACTTAACAATTAAAAATTTTTTTGTTACATGTCATTTCTGTAGATAAAGTGGAAAGTCTGATTCTATTTTAAATTAAGATAACATTTTTGCTTTCTGTTTGACTGTAGCAGCTAGACAAGCTTTTGCATATTCGCACCCCATCAGGCAACAATCTGAACAGTTTTTGTTGTATAATTTCCCTAGAATAGAAAAAGTAGCACAATTTGAATGGCATGTTGATTATGAAAAGACATTAATGAAATTCTTTTTGATCTCAATAAACCTCCAGTTGAAGCAAGAACTATAAAAAGAGTGTGATCTCCAAGGTAGGCCAAGCGAATGTAGGATCCATGTGAAACTTCAGGAAGATAGCAAGGGAAAGGAAGAGATCAAAATCCACAGGAGCTCAGAATGATGGAACAGGAAGGTCAGGGAAGGAAGTAGATGGATATTATATCCCAGCTTGTCTTCCAGTTTTATTTCAAAAAGGGCCAACAGAGGAAATAGAAGTGTGAATCTAAAGGCTTATGGAGATCAGATATAGAAGATGTCTATTTCTACACTTACAAAAACCTTTTAAACATCTTAAAGAATACAGAAGGCATAAGATAAAAGATTGATAAATTAAACTTCATTTAAGAAAAGATAGTATGTGTAACAGGCAGGAGATAAACATCATCACACCAGGAAGAAACTATTTATAACACGTTGTAGACTACTGGTAACTTCTTAATATCCAAAGAACTCCTATGTATCAATGAGAAAAAATGACTGCTAATCTAATAGAAAAAGGGGCAGAGGAAATGAACAGACAGTTCACAGAAAAGGAATTATTAGTGGCACTTACAAATATGAAATTATGCTCAACTCATAAGAGAAATGCAGTTTTAAACTATTTAACCTGTTAAATTGGCAAAGATCTTAACGTTTGTTAATTCCTTGGGGTGGCAAGGCTGTGGGGAAACTGACAGGCTCATACATTGTTGGTAGGGGTACAAAAGGGCACAGCATCTATGGATAGCAATTTGGCAATATTGCCAAAATTAAAAATCCACCTGCCTTTTCATGCCAGAAAATCTGAGAAATTTTGCCACAGATATATTTGTACATCGCAAAATGAGTTTGCATCAAGACATCCACCATGGCATTGTCTGTAATGACAAAGATTTAGAGAGAGCTAAAGATCCATCAGTATGGGATTGGTTAAATAAGGAGCAGAAACAAAACTAGGTAGCTGTTAAAAAGAATGAGATCATTCAATATTTGCTGATGTGGCATGATCTTTCAGATGTAAGAAGGGAACAGATCAAGGTGCAGAGAAGTAGGTGGCCATTGATGTTAAATATGAGTTTATAAATATGTTTATGCTTGTGACTGTGGAGACTGTCTCTTGAAGGTGACCCAATAAACTGGTAACAGTGACTGGCTCTGGGGAAGAGAGCTGGGTTTTTGGGGTGAGAATGGGAAGGACACTTACTTAGCACACTAATCTAGTACACCTTTTACTACTATTTGAATTCTTAAATATCTGAACATATTATGTATTCAAACCAATATAATTTTAAAATTTCTTGAGGATCACTTGTATTGATCAAGAATGTTGAGTAGTTGTAACCAGTAGCATTCCTTTGCAACTTTCGGTCCCATTCTGTGTTGATATAAGAATGTGGTAGTTGCCATAAAGACTCACCCCCACTACTACCCTGACAGGCTAAAGTTCAAAGAGGAGGGAAACTGGAAGCGGTTGCCCTTTGGGACAGAGTTGGCACACCTTGCTTCTCTGTAGTTGCCCTGCCTTTGCCACTGTGCCCCCAGCTAACTGGTTTTACTGGAAGGGAGACTCAAGGGAGTTGATTAGGACCAGGGTACAGATGAGAGTTCAGGGAGAACAGACATCGAAGAAGGTGGTGGCAGAAGCCTGAGGCTGGGAGAGCACAGAGAGCGAGATGGTAGTAATTGCTACCCCGACTCCAATAGAGGCAGCTTACGGTGCTAAAATAGAGAGAAATGTTATTTTATGGGCCACGGTCTTGAGGTCCTCTGCTGCCCCTGAGGTTTGGTATGGTGTCTAGGAATCTGCCTGTTCTGGGAATCACTATCTCTTTCACCCTCCTTGTTTTATAGCCAAGATGATCCCCTTCATCCCTTGAAATAACCATTCCATAGAGTATTTTTCTAATTAGTTCTGAAACCATTTATGATATTCTGCTCTTAAACACATAGATTCATAGAGTGGTTGTTTCATCATGCCTTTGCCCTCCTAGAGCCCACAAAAGGATATCTAATACTAAGCTACAGAATAGTAAGAAGGAGAAAGCTGAGAAAACAACTGAACGGTTAGTGGGTCATAGCTTTGGGAAGAGTAATTATGTGCTGATATGAATGAATGAATGAATGATATGATATATGATATGATATGTCATCGCTGATATGATATGATATGAATTTAAAAAGCAATAATATGAATAGTTATGAGTTATACTGAAGAAAAGGAAAAACTTGGTAACAATCAGAGGTATTGTACTGCAAAATAATTTTCCTAAAAAGAAATAAAAGTAGTTTAATTATCATCATTAATACATATTTATGCAAAGTTAATAGACATGGCCTTCATTTGGAATTGGTCACTTTAAATCAGGAAGGACACTCACCAGTTATACAGTGGGGAAATGTTACATCAGTCTCTTTCTTTTAACCTCTAGACATGAAGTTAGGATTCAGTATGTATCCTAATAAATGAATCAAGTAAATAATATATTCCTTTTCTCTGTGGAAGCTCTGATACTATAGTAGCTATGTTTTTTTTTTCTTGTGAAATTTTTAATTTTAATTTTAAATGATACAGAAAGTGAAATATATTATGTGGGTGCCTAATAGCCCTGTTAATTACCAGTAAAGCCATTTCTTCAAAGTGTCCTGACAAGGCATTTGCCCGATTTTCCACTGATGATTTCTCAGCATCCCAGCTTCAGGCAAGTCCGATGGGCAGTCAGTAGGTGAAAGGCACAAACCGACAAGGTGACCTGGATTTTGATTTCCAAAGATCTCCATTCTCTAAACTTGAGCATTGTCAGGATACCCACACTACCTGTAATACTAAAATGTGCCCATTTTACATATTTAGCTTTTATAAAGACACAAACTATTCATCATAAGCCAAAATGAGTAAACTTCTTGGAAACAAAGTGCTTACATAAACATGATAAAAGTAAATAATTCTTCCATTACTCTAGGATTTTTTAGGTCCCATTTGGTCAATTACCTCTTCAGGGACATCAAGCTATATGTGGTGCCCTGACAGAGTTCATCAGCCTCACTCACAGAAGCAAGGGATCTGAGAATTGTCTTGTTCTGACTCATACTTGAGAGAGAGAACATAGGAGGAGTGAAACACTAGAGCAGTATTTGGCTACCCAGGGATGGCCTGCCACCCAGTCCCTGGGGTGCTTGTGGATAAACCACAGGAGTAGCTATGTTCTTTTTAAGTTTGTTTAGAAACTAGGAGGAATAAGCAGCAGTCTCATAGTGGCATACCATGGGAAGCTTTGGGTGTCAAAGCGGGATGATTTGAAGAGCAAAGAATGATAGAGGTGGATGGGGAGAGGTCAGAGGAGCTCTTTATCACAGAAGAGGAAGCACTGGCAGGCTCTGTGGGTCGTGTGTGCCAGTATCTAGAAGACCCTTTCCATAACTTTCCAGGGCTGTTGAAATTTCAGGATGCATTTCATCCTTAATCGGTGTACCTAATGTGTCTTAATTCCTAATGGAATTTTAGGGGTAGGTTTAATCTGACATGAATGAACATGTATATTTCTTTAAGAGATTCAGTAGCATATGTTAAATACATGTGAACATGGTATGGTGCTCAACTGCTTCTTCTTGCCAGGCATTCAGCTTCTTTTTTTTCACTATATCCCTCTTTGAAAATAGCTTGCTATCTTGTGGTGCTTTTTATCACAGTACACACTTTGGAGAAGCAGTATATTTTTGACAGGAAGAGCTCTGGAGCAGGTATCACGGATACCCAGGTTCTGTTTCCAGCTTCTGCACTCGTTACGCACCTGTCGCTGGGCCAGTAACCTCCGGGAGCCTCATCTGAGGGCAAATCGGTGGTTGTTGGAGTGACCACATTTCCAATTAGCGTATGAAAACACTTAGAGAACTATTAAGTCCTATGAAAGTGCAATTATTAATCAGTACCTTAAATTCCCATTTACCTAGAATCCAGATAACCAGAAACCCAAAATAACTACATTTTTTCTGTAGACTTGTCCAGTGACAACTGATTTAATGCTAAACTGCCCAGTGGCACTATAAACTCAGAAGTTACTTGGAAATCAGATACCAATTACAATTACATTCAGTAGTTTTGTTTGTTTTTTAAGTGGTCAGCAGTCTGGTTCTTTGAAAATTAGTTGATTATAAAATCAAAGTAGAAAAATCCCAATTTCTGACCAATTTGGGGGAAAGCAGGCATCAGTCACGAAGGTCAGTCCACCTCTGGCTCCTTCCGAGGATGCTGCCCTTCCCCCACTCCACCAGCGGCTTTTTGTCCCCTCGCAGCCTCAGTTGCCCTTTCCACGCCCGGGGCTCTCTCTCCCCTTACGTCATGCCAGCTACCTCTTAACTTATTTTTCCTGAAACCCCTTGGCAGTCACTATTCCCTGCAGCCCTGCGGCTTCTCCATTCCCCCTGTTCCACTGTTCGACTTCCTTTGGTTGCCTCCTTGTATGTTTTGCTTTCCCAAGCGGAAGGGGGCTCCTTTTTTTTAGGACCAGGTCTCGTTACCATTCCTTTCTGTCTTTTTTTTTTTTTTTTTTTTTTTTTTGCGGTACGCTGGCCTCTCACTGTTGTGGCCTCTCCCGTTGCGGAGCACAGGCTCCGGGCGCGCAGGCTCACGGCCATGGCTCACGGGCCCAGCCGCTCGGCGGCATGTGGGATCTTCCCGGACCGGGGCACGAACCCGTGTCCTCTGCATCGGCAGGCGGACTCGCAACCACTGCGCCACCAGGGAAGCCCTCCTTTCTGTCTTTCAAGCTCCTTAGATGTCCACTCTCTGGGACATTAGGTTGCTTCCCTCTGAGCACGCTTCCCTGCTCTGCGACTCTTCATTTTTCTGACATCATCAGTAAAAGAAGTGTTTCCCAAAAGTGACACCTCCGCTAAACATGAACACCCCCCTCCTCTTAATTTTAAACCTTTAAAAAAAAATAGAAGTCTCTCTAGCATGTTTTATATGCTTCAGATAAAAAAAATTGCACATAGAGAATGCAACAACAGAGCCTGTTACAAAGTGACGCTAGTAGCTCTAGACTAAGAGTGTCCATTTTTGTTCATGTCTGTAATACAGAGGACTTTGGCTGTGGGGCAGCACGAATTGCTCCTTTACCAAATAATCCTAGAATTCTTCTCCTTTGACTTTTAACTGACTTTTTTTTTTCCCCCCGAAGATTTTTTTTGCTTTCTCCTTCCATTAGCAGTCAGCCTTCTGACACCTGTGCATGCTGCCCTTCCACAAGATGACATACAGGAAGTACTGAAATAATTCTTCTTCAGCCACATCTTTGAAGTAGTAAGTAAGGAATACGTCTTACCCCTCATTTTTCTGAAGCTGTTTTTCTTTAGCTCAGAGGTTCATTTTCCAGATAGTACGTGATAGTTAAGATGGTATGAAGTCTCTCTCAGTGCTAGATAGATCTGGTATTAGACTTTGTTATTAGATTATGGGAGGGTTTATAGTTTCTCTGAATATTGGCAATGAATTATCATTCTGACATTCTCTAATCCTATCATGTTTCTAACAGGATCATTAATTTATTTGACAAAATATTTGTGCTTAGAAGTCAGAAAAGGACCCTGCTCTCCTGGAACTGACATGATAATGAAGGGAGACAGTCAGTAAAAGTACATTGCTCTTTTAAATTCTATTGAGAACTATAAGGACAATAAAAGTGACTGATGGGGGCTTCCCTGGTGGTGCAGTGGTTGAGAATCTGCCTGCCGATGCAAGGGACACGGGCTCGAGCCCTGGTCTGCGAAGATCCCACATGCCGCGGAGCAACTGGGCCCGTGAGCCACAACTACTGAGCCTGCGCATCTGGAGCCTGTGCTCCACAAAAAGAGAGGTCACGACAGTGAGAGGCCCGTGCACTGCAATGAAGAGTGGCCCCCGCTCACCGCAATTGGAGAAAGCCCTCGCACAGAAACGAAGACCCAACACAGCTAAAAATAAATAAATAAATAAATAATTTTTTTAAAAAAAGTGATTGATGGGGCAAGAGCAGTTGTTGTTGGTGGTGGGTGTATTACTTTCCTAGGGCTGCCATAACAGAGTACCATGAACTGGGCGGCTTAAAACAATAGAGACACATTCTCTCAGCGCTGGAGGCTAGAAGTCCAAAATCAAGATGGATCCTTCCTTGCCCCTTCCACCTTCTGGCAGCCCCAGGAATTTCTTCGCTTGTGTTTACACTTAAAGCTTTTAAGCCTCCTTCTTCACATGGCCTTCTTCCCTGTGTCTCTGTCTCTATCTCTCCTTTATATAAGGACACCAGTCATAACGGATTAAGGGCCACCCCTACACCAGTATGACCTCATCTTAACTAACTACATTGCAACAACCCTGTTTCCATTTAAGGTCACAGTCTTAGGTATTGGGGGTTAGGACTTCAACATATCTTTTTTGGGAACATGATTCAGCCCATTACAGTGGGCTTCTTTGGGTGGACTGACCAGGCAAGGCCTTGCTAGGTAAAGACATTTGAGCTGAGCCTGAATGATGGGAAGGGGCAGATTGTGGAAAAAGTCTGGGAGCAGATCCTTTCCCAGCAGAGGGACCAGCAAGTGCAAGGACCTGGAAAGTGAGCCTGTTGGAGTGGAACATATGTACATTAGGTTTTACACTCTTAAAAGGGGCAAATATATGTCTGTTTCAGGCAGGTTACTTTTAAGACAAAGGGATTTTACTTTTGAGCACTCTTGAGCACTTTTTGCTTTTGGTCAGGCAAAGACCAAAAAAATTTTTCTTTAACAAATTAAATGCTGAGAAATCAGGTCTTCCAGCAGTAGCTAATCACATATTAAGAATTTTGTTGATTAGAAGTTCACTTTTCATTTTAATAGTAGAATTCTCCATCACTGTATTTGGGTTTATTTACCTAAAAGCTTTAAATATAACAACAACTGAGAATTAAGCAGACTTTATAATAGTGAAGATTATTTTCTAGTGGTAGGAAATTAATTAAGGCTAAGTATACTCTTTAAAAACCTGACATCATATATTAAATAGTCATTTTTCAACAAGATTGTAACATTGTTGTTGTCCTATGTGACACCTATGCAAAGTAGCATTAGTGTGATTTTTGTTACATATTTATGAAAAATCTTAGTTTTTTCAAATTTGAAAATAGATACAGAATCTAGAAGAATCTATATGGAAATAGAAATTTCCGAAGATAGTCAAGAAGATGCCACATTAGACTGGCAATACCGTTAAGCATTCAGAAGTAGGATAAAGTAACTTAAAATATTGTAATATTTAATGCAAAGTTGACATTATGAAATATGCAGTAGTACATTGTATACATGTACTTTTAGCCAGAACCTTGGTGTCGTTAATACAGATATATTTGTTTATATTACAGAGAAAATATATTACTTATGAATAACAAGTTTCTATAAAAAGTTGTGAGTTAAAAAATGCTTATGTAAAACTAGATTTTTATGGTGAATGACTATTTAGGTAGGGTTTAGGATTACAAGACCAGACTGGAGTCAAGGCTGTCTGGGTTCAAATCCTGACTTTGCTTCCTGAAGCTGTGTGACTTTGAATACGTCATTCTGCCCTAGTTAACTTGTTTGTAAAAAGGGAAATATAAAATTAATACCTAACTCAAAGCATTGTTGGGAGGATACCGTGAGTTAATGCATATATATTTCCTAGAAAGGGCAGATAGTAAGTGCTAGCTGTTATTATTTTTAGGATGTTAATTGAAAATTAGATATATTAATATTCATTAATTGGAAAACTTATTATGTAAAATGTAAGTATAGTCAATGTCTCATGCCTTGTTACACATCAAAAGCTAATTTGAGAGAGATAAGAAACCTGTAAACAGAATTTGCAAGGCTCTGGTTTTTTTGTTTTTTGTTTTTTTTTCTGTACGCGGGCCTCTCACCGCTGTGGCCTCTCCCGTTGTGGAGCACAGGCTCTGGACGCGCAGGCTCAGCGGCCATGGCTCACGGGCCCAGCCGCTCCGCGGCATG
>NC_041215.1:83296320-83303198 GCF_002837175.3 Physeter macrocephalus
GGAGCACAGGCTCTGGATGCGCAGGCCCAGCGGCCATGGCCCACGGGCCCAGCCGCTTCGCGGCACGCGGTATCCGCACAGACCGGGGCACGAACCCGCGCCCCCTGCATCGGCAGGCGGACTCCCAACCACTGCGCCACCAGGGAAGCCCAAGGCTCTGTTTTAATGTTAATAATCTGTTAAAAGTATTTTATACGCTTACTCATTTAGTTACTTATAGCAATGACTATGTTCAAGAGACTTTGTTAGGTCGTAAGGGAGAAGGAAAGATGATTAAGCTGTTGATACTGCTTTTAAGAACCTGCCTACCCAACAAGGGAGATAAGACATAATTTAGTATAACACGAAGTGTAATGAGGTAAGTGTCATGCCAAGAAATGTGATTTCATGCTGCAAGTATCTCTGGAGGTTGGGAAGCATCTGAGGAGGTTTGGTGGGTAAGAGGGGCATGGGTAAAAATGTAGGAACTGATGACATTTTTAAGGGATAGGAAGAATAGGAGAAATCTGAGGTAGAGAAGGAACAGTTAGATAAATAGGTAAAAGACTGAGAGTCTTGTCCCCAGGTCAAGAGAGGAAGGAATTTCTAGGTAGAGAAATGGGCTATCACAAAGACTATAGAAAATGTAAGGGGAGTGAGGATTGAAAAAAGACCATGAGAAACATTCCCTCCTCATCTTCCTTTGGGCCAGAGAGACTTTGTTGGGGAATCATTGGCTTTTCTTGACAAAATAGCATGTAGTAGCAGAATTTCTGGGACATGACATATAACTGAAAACGCATCAGGTCAGTTAAGGTATAGTCTGTTTATACGGATGTGATTCAAACATAGTGAATTTTCTAGGAGGTTTTTGTTTTGTTTTGTTTTTAAATTCCTCACAGAGCACTTTTAAGACTACCTACCATTCGTTTAGCATTTTTTTTCTTTGTCTGCCATACATTGTCCTAAACATTTGTGATGATCATCCTCTCATTTAAAGCCTTGCGGCTGCTTTTGCAGTAGATACTGTTACTTCCATTTTACAGATATGGAGGCCATGGTCCAGAGAGGAGGTGACCAGCTCTCAATCCTTCCATCTATAATAAGTGAACAAGCTGAAATCGAATCCAGCCTGTCTGGCCCCAAAGCCTGGACTCTTAACCAATTTTAGATAATAATTGTTTAGTAACCTCAAGGCATTTTAGAGGGAGAGCTGTTAAGACCAACATTTACTGATGACCAGCCACACTGGCCTCCTTGCTGTTCTTTAAATAAACCTGGATTATTCCTACTTCAGGGCCTTGGCACTTGTTCTTTTCTTTCTTTAGAACTCTTTCCCCGCAGCTTTGCCTGATGGGCTCCTCTCCAGCTTTCATGTGTCAGCTTGAATGGCAGAGGGGCTTCCCCAGCACCCCACTGAAGTCCGTGCATCACACCTGGTGCATCCCAACCTGAGAACAACTCCCTCCTTAGGTGTTTTTTTTTTTTATAACATCTTTATTGGAGTATAATTGCTTTACATTGTTGTGTTAGTTTCTGCTGTTGCATCTCCCTCCCTCCCACCCTCCCTATCCCACCCCTCTAGGTGGACACAAAGCACCCAGCTGATCTCCCTGTGCTATGCGGCTGCTTCCCACTAGCTATCTATTTTACATTTACATATCTATTTTACATATAGCTATCTATCCTATTTGGTAGTGTATATATGTCCATGCCACTCTCTCACTTCATCCCAGCTTACCCTTCCCCCTCCCCGTGTCCTCAAGTCCATTCTCTACGTCTGTGTCTTTATTCCTGTCCTGCCCCTAGGTTCTTCAGAACCTTTTTTTTTTTTAGATTCCATACTGAGTAGTATTCCATTGTATATATGTGCCACATCTTCTTTATCCATTCCTCTGTGGATGGACACTTAGGTTGTTTCCATGTCCTGGCTATTGTAAATAGAGCTGCAATGAACATTGTGGTACATGACTCTTTTTGAATTATGGTTTTCTCAGGGTATATGCCCAGTAGTGGGATTGCTGGGTCATATGGTAGTTCTATTTTTAGTTTTGTAAGCAATCTCCATACTGTTCTCCATAGTGGCTGTATCAATTTACATTCCTACCAACAGTACAAGAGGGTTCCCTTTTCTCCACACCCTCACCTCCTTAGGTGTTTATTTGTTGTTGTTTGCTTCCCAATATTCAATGTCTAGCTTAGGTGCTGCTTTATTCCCAGGACCTAGTTCATATTTCAGTAAATATTTGTGGAATGAATGAATGCATAATATCTCAGAGCTATTGGATTTTAAGAACTTGGTGAGATTTTTTGGTTAAAGGAAATGTTAGAAGTATCAATTCATCTCTGTGATTATTTCTTTCTTATTTAAACGTACATGCCTTTTTTCAATAACTGAATTGAAAACTGCATGATATTTTAAAGGAAAGTCCTAAAAATTCCTTATGTATTGAAAGTGATACAAGTTCATTGTAGTAAAATTTGCAAACTGAAAAGTATATTTTATTTATTTATTTTAAAAATTTATTTATTTATATATGGCTGCATTGGGTCTTTGTTGCTGTGCCTGGGCTTTTCCCTAGTTGCAGTGAGCAGGGGCTACTCTTTGTTGTGGTGCGCGGGCTTCTCGTTGTGGTGGCTTCTCTTGTTGCGGAGCATGGGTTCTAGGTGCGTGGGCTTCAGTGGTTGTGGCACACGGGCTCAGTAGTTGTGGCGCATGGGCTTAGTTGCTCTGCGGCATGTGGGATCTTCCCGGACCGGGGCTCGAACCCTTGTCCCCTGCATCGGCAGGCGGATTCTTAACCACTGCGCCACCAGGGAAGTCCAGAAAAGTATATTTTAAAATCAGCTATAGGGCTTCCCTATAACTGATTGAGAATTTTGTGGTACGCGGGCCTCTCACTGTTGTGGCCTCTCCCTTTGCGGAGCACAGGCTCCGGACGCACAGGCTCAGTGGCCATGGCTCACGGGCCCAGCTGCTCTGCGGCATGTGGGATCCTCCCGGACCGGGGCACGAACCCGTGTCCCCTGCATCGGCAGGCGGATTCTCAACCGCTGCGCCACCAGGGAAGCCCCGGGATATGAATATTTTAAGGTCTTCGTTACATATCCTGTAGCAGTCTGGGCCTCCAGATTTAAAAAAAAAAACATTTCTTGCTAAGAATGTATGAGAGGGCTTAGTAAAAAAAAAAATTGTCCAAGCATGGTGAAAACGTAGACACAATAATAATAGCTGATATATATGCAGTTTACTATGTGTCAGACTTTGTTTTAAGCACTTTATTTGAATTAACTCATTTAATAGTCACAGTAATGCTCTTGATTACTGCTGTTATCAGCTCCATTTTAAAGATGAGAAAACTGAGGCACAAAAGGTTAAGTAATTTGGCCAAGTGATTTCCTTAACTGTAATCATGGGAATACTATTGGGACCTAAGTCTTGAGTCGTTATGTTGTGTTGAGTATTCTGTGCTCTTCTGGCCCATTATCACCAGTAAAAACTAACCAGTTATCACCAGTAGTGTTAGGGAATCATCACTGTTATAGAAGTGGTAGTATCAAAGACATGACAACTAAAATGACCGTAGAGAATTTATTAGCTCTTAGTTTTTCAGTTAATGAATAAATATTCAAACGGAAAGTTTCCTTCAAATTCACCTTTATCTAACTCACTCAACATTTAGTACATCATTGGTGTTTAGTGACTATTATTTAATGATAGCTTATGAATTTTTTTCTTTTCTGAGAGGAAATTGGCTGTATCATATATGTATTGGACACTTTGGATTCTTAACTCTGGTTTTGCTGACTTCAGTGTATAAATACTATCTGGCACATAGTAAAATAGGACTAAAATTATTAATCCCAATTGGTGATTAAAAGAAATATAAACTTAAAATCCAGTTTTCTAAATTCAAATGAGAGCTTCCATGTGTCAGTATGTAAAGGCAGCATTTCAGTTTTTGACTTTACTGTGGAAATGCTGCTTTAAACAAATACAAGTCAACATTCTTTTCCCTTCTCTCTGCTATTTCCCCCAAGCCCCAACCATTACCCCTTCCACACACTTAATATTTCTGTTAATTTGCTCCTGAGGATGCTTGCATATTTGCTGCTAAGTTTTTCTGGGTCTTTTTAGAGGACAGACTGACTTTACTGCCTAGGTTTGGGGCTCCATCCTATGGTTCCCTGGGTCGCAGAGATATTGAGTCTTGAACCTTTAGCTGCCTTTGAGTGACTGTTCAGATGTCATGGGAACCTCAGTGGGACTGATAACTATCAAGGGTTGTGTTTTATTTTCACTTGTTAAATCCCCCAAACTAATGCTATTAAAGGGCTTTCAATAGAACTAGAAGGCGCTTTCTATTCATCTTTTTAACTCCCACGTCATATAGCCTTATACATAGTGGGCATTCAGTAAGTTGTTGAATATGTAATTTTTGTTAATTGATTCATATAAAATTACACTGTACATTGTTTGCTATTATAAATGCTAATTATAGGTTTGTTTAGTTTGTATTTACACTCTAATCTTCGGAGAACTGAAGAAAAAACCTGTAGTTTTTCCTTTAAACTTTAAAAGGAAACACAACACGTATTTGGATAAAGCACTGCTGTACTTCTATTCTTTTTTTTGTGTGTGGTACGCGGGCCTCTCACTGCTGTGGCCTCTCCTGTTGCGGAGCACAGGCTCCGGACGCACAGGCTCAGCGGCCATGGGTCACGGGCCCAGCCGCTCTGCGGCATGTGGGATCCTCCCAGACCGGGGCACGAACCCGTGTCCCCTGCATCGGCAGGCGGACTCTCAACCACTGCGCCACCAGGGAAGCCCCTGTACTTCTATTCTTAAATGTCCATTATAGGGTAGCTAACTGACAATTATTTGTTTCCCTATAGAAGAAATATTTTTAAAAAATATCTTGAGAAGAATGCCTAATTATTCTTTATGAGCAGGTCACGTAATGAAATAACGAGGTTTAGGGATTACATTTTTCAAAGCCAGGAATAAAGTAAACAAAGGCTAAAATGGATTTCTTTAAGTTGGAGATACTAGAGTTTTTTAGTTGATTCTTTTTTTTTTTTAACTTTTTTTTTTTTTTTGCCCTCAGCAATGCTTGCTCTGAATATAGATTTGAAGTGACTCCTGGATTAGAATGGCTATTCTTTTTTTTTTTTTTTTAGCGGTACGCGGGCCTCTCACCGCTGTGGCCTCTCCCGTTGCGGAGCACAGGCTCCGGACGCGCAGGCTCAGCGGCCATGGCTCACGGGCCCAGCCGCTCCGCGGCATGTGGGATCTTCCCGGACCGGGGCATGAACCCGTGTCCCCTGCATCCGCAGGCGGACTCTTAACCACTGCGCCACCAGGGAAGCCCAAGTTGATTCTTTTTGGTTTAAAACAGACCATTTGACATTTCTTTGCAAAGCAATAACTTATGAATTAAACACAAGCAAGGTTCTGTTTCTTCAGACACTTTAACAACTACCCACAAATCATAAGGTAGCTTTCTTCATTTCTCCTCTGCTGGCATATGTGTGATTACTGTACTTAAAACAGGAAATTAGTAATCTCTTTTTGAGGGTGGTGGTAGAATGTTATCCGTGACAAATTAGCTCGTATATCTTCTCCTAGGTTTTAGTTTAAATATGCAACTCAGATGATAATATTACATCTAAAAGTGCTTTAGGTGACTTCCCTAGCAGTCCAGTGGTTAAGACTTCGCCTTCCAATGCAGGGGGTGTGGGTTCGATCCCTGGTTGGGGAGCTAGGATCCTGCATGCCTCGCCGTCCAAAACCCAAGACATTAAAAACAGAAGCAAGGCACTTCCCTGGTGGCGCAGTGGTTAAGAATCCGCCTGCCAATGCAGGGGACAAGAGTTCGAGCCCTGGTCTGGGAAGATCCCACATGCCGTGGAGCAACTAAGCCTGTGCGCCATAACTACTGAGCCTGCACTCTAGAGCCCACGAGCCACAACTGCCAAGCCCACGCTCTGTAACTACTGAAGCCCGCACGCTCTAGGGCCCGCATGCCGCAACTAATTAAATAATAATTTAAAAAATCTTACATGCCTAACCATGTATTTACCATTTATGTTCCTTTCATGCCTTTTTGTAGATCCATATTTTTATCTGGAATCAGTTGTCTTCAGCTCAAAGGACTTCCTTTAACATTTCTTGTGTCTGATGGTGATTAATTCTTTTAGCTTTTGTGTTTCTGAAAATATCTTTACTTTGCCTTCTGTTTTGAAAGTTATTTTCACTGGATATGAAAATCTGAGTAGACAGTATTATTTTCTTTCAGTACTTTAAAGATGTTGCTTCCCACTTGAATAGTTTCCAATGGAAAATCTGTTGTTATCCATATTTTGGTACATATTGTATCTTTTTTTCCCCTTTGGCTGTTTTAGAGATTTTCTTTATCATTAGGGTTTTGAGCAATCTGATTATGATGTGCACTGATGTGGTTTTCTTCATGTATCTTGTGCTTGGGATTCACTGAGCTTCTTAGATCTGTGGGGTTTTCATTTTCAAGAAAGTTTGAAAATTTTCTGCCATTATTCAAAAGTTTTTTTCTATTCCTTCTTCACTTTCCCATCTTTGGAGGTACTGTATTTGCCTGTATATTAGACCATTTGAAGTTGTCTTACAGCTCACTAATACTCTGTTCAATTAAAAAATTTCCCTTTCCTTTCTGTCTTACTTTGGATAGTTACTACTGCTATGTCTTCACATTTAGTAATCTTTTCTTTGGCAGTGTCTAAAACATTAATCCCATCCAGTGTATTTTTCACCTCAGATTTTGTTGTTTTCATCTCTAGAAGTGGTACTTGGTATTTTGAAATGTCTTCCGTCTCTCTGTTTAACTTTTTTTTTTTTTTTTTTTTTTTTTTTTTTTTTTTTG
>NC_041215.1:83303776-83320101 GCF_002837175.3 Physeter macrocephalus
GCCGCTCCGCGGCATGTGGGATCCTCCCAGACCGGGGCGCGAACCCGGTTCCCCTGCATCGGCAGGCGGACGCGCAACCACTGCGCCACCAGGGAAGCCCCTCTGTTTAACTTTTTGAGCCTACAGTTATTATAACTGTTTTAAAGTCCTTGTCTGCTAATTCTAATATTTGAATCAGCTCTGAGTTGAGGGGATTGATTGGTTTATCTCCTCATTATGAGTCATATTTTCCTGCTTCTTTTTGTACCTGGTAATTTTTTATTGGATGCCAAATATTGTGAATTTTACCTTATTGGGTACTGGATATTTTTGAATTTCTATAAATATTCTTGAACTTTGCTCTGTAATGCAGTTAATTTACTTGGAAATAGTTTGATTCTTTTAGGTCTTGCTTTAAGGTTTTTTAGATGGGACTAAAACAGTGCTTAATTTAGGGCTAAGTATTCCACAGGACTGGACAAGACACTTCTGTTTACTCTGTCCAGTGTCCTCTGAATCATGCGGTTTTCCAGTCTGGGAGATGGGACCAGATACTGTTTTTGATTCTGCATGACTTCAGGCACTACGCTGTAACCTCTGAGCCTTTCTGTTGGTTCTTTCTCCAGCTACCTTAGTTTCCTTACAGCTGTGAGAAGGAATCAACTGCATTCTTGAGGAGGACTCTCTGCACATCTCCAGAATTCTCTCTGTGAAGCTCTGTCCTTTCCTTCGAACTATAGCTGCGTTGGTCTTCTCAGACTCTCAACTCAGGAAGTCTGCTGATCCCTTCCTGGCTTCCCTTCCCTTTGCCACAGCTGGAAACTCTCAAGGCATAGGCTGGTACAACTTGGGGACTTACCTCACTTTCCCATCTTTCAGATCACTATTTTTGTCATCTGATAATGTCTTGAAAACTGTTTCTTCGTGTGTCTGTCCACTTTATGGTTGTTTCAGATAGGAAGGTAAATCCTGTCCTTGTTATTTTATCTTGGCTAGGAGTGGAAGTTTTCCTGGGTTCTGTTGAAAGTGAGGAGACCGACAAAGGAGTAAAATAGAGAACTTCAGGGGTTGTGGTAGAAGTTTACATGGTCAATGTGGTGAATAGGAAAGCCTAGCTGAGGTGGTAAGAGTTTCTTCAGCAATGTTCGAAGCAACTGAGTGAATTGGCTAGTGGTTTGTTTTTTTTGTTTGTTTGTTTTTTTGTGGTATGCGGGCCTCCCTCTGTTGTGGCGTCTCCCGTTGCGGCGCACAGGCTCCGGGCGCGCAGGCTCAGCGGCCATGGCTCACGGGCCCAGCCGCTCCGCGGCATGTGGGATCCTCCCAGACCGGGGCGCGAACCCGGTTCCCCTGCATCGGCAGGCGGACGCGCAACCACTGCGCCACCAGGGAAGCCCTGGCTAGTGGTTTTATTGATTTATTATTTATTGTTCTTTTTTAGATACTGTTTGTTTGTTTAGTGCCTATTCTGTGCCAAGGTCTTGACATACATTATTTCTCACCCCTACAATAGGTCCAGAAGGTATTGTTATTGATAATCCTTCTCTACTCCCCACCCACCTTCCCCCTAACCTCAGCCCCAGCCCTTCTCAATATTAGAAGGGGAAGTAGGATTTTCAAGTGACTGCCGAAATCCTGCAGCTTATAAATGGTATAATCCTATTTCAAACCCAGATCCTTGTAGCTTCAGAACCAATTGGTCCATAGTACTTTCTTGCCAAGATTGAGATTTGTGCTGAGTGAGTGGGGAGTTGAGAGTGCTAGAAAGGGAGAGGTGGAAGGGACAGCTTTTGATTAACTAGATCAGGAAAAGAGGGAGTCAAAGATGAAGGCTGATGTATGGGAAGAAAAAACGTTGCAGAGGCCTTAAGGTCTCCATTGTGTTCACCATGGCTGTAATGGCGTTAAAGAAATAAGGGAGCATGTACTTAGTCCTGGATGATGACAGTGAGGTGGGAGAAGGAAGGTCCTCAGAATTTTACCTGATCTTCTAGTTAATCCTGGACCTCTAATAATAGTTCCAGATAGATTATAGATCTGAGAAAGGTAAAAGAAAAATATTCTAGAAAAAGTAAGCAAAGATTTTTTAAACAAGATGTAAAGAGTACTCATCATAAAGAAAACACGGTATTAAAGTTCTTTTCATCAGAAACACTGACAGAGAGCAAAAAAGCAAGCAATAGAGTAGAAGATATTTTCAGTACATATATCCAAATCCTTTTTAGGTCAGTCACTTGGACGAATGAGAAGTTCCATGTAGTCATTTATTGAAACACTAAAATGTTTTATTCTTTCTATCAGAAATTCATTAACAAACACCATGGCTTTGTATATTTCCAGAATTGTTTGTCTAATCCTCTTAAGGGCATTATACCACTAAGCAGCACAGCTAAGTGTTTGACCAGTTTTAATTAGAATGATCATTTGTCACACTTTAGAAGCATTTGGCTCTTGGCTATGGAAGTATCAAGGCTGGGCAAAGAAGTATTAATTCTGCCATCTTTTTTTTTTTTTTTTGTGGTACGCGGGCCTCTCACTGTTGTGGCCTCTCCCGTTGTGGAGCACAGGCTCCGGACACGCAGGCTCAGCGGCCATGGCTCACGGGCCCAGCCGTTCCGCGGTATGTGGGATCTTCCCGGACCAGGGCACGAACCTGAGTCCCCTGCATCGGCAGGCGGACTCTCAACCACTGCGCCACCAGGGAAGCCCTCTGCCATCTTTTAAGGTTATACTTAAAACTGTTAAAACTAGTCACACCTGAGTCAGTATATAACCTTCAACTGTTCAAGCCTATTCGGTATGCTGGTTAATCAGATTATGCATCTAATTTTTCCACAATATAATATATGAAGGCCATGCGATTAGGGTTTATCTTATTGGCTATTTTAAGAAAGTTAGCATCTATTTTTTGTCTTGTATGAAGAATTAAAGAGTTTTCCAATAGGTAGAATGAGACGAAATAGGATACTTGGATTCTTGTATGGGTTAAAAGGCTATTGCACATTATGTCAACACAAAGGAATGTGAGAACTCACAGATTATGTAATATTTTGTGGTCAGGGATTACCAAGTAAGACATAGCAATGAGACTGAGTCCACAGCTGCATATGAAAGTCAGTGTCACTGCTTAAACAGTTTTACAGTAGACCAATGGGACACAAAGTCAGAACACAAAACCATGAGGCCACAGTAGTAAAACCTATATACTTAGTGATATTATTATTTCTCCTCTGGTTTTCAAGGTGAGGAGAGAGTTAGAAATTTTGATTCACGTTGAATCACTCTCAAAAGGATTTAATTCAGTTATCAAAGGCTTTAGTAAACTCTTTACCAACTCTCCTTTATAAGAGTTGGGTTTTTTAAATGAGAAAGTCTTCTAACTGGTGGGTCCCTGCTTATAAAGGTGGTGCTGAGTGAGTGCCTCTGTGTGTGTGGGTGTAGCGAGGTGGTATATTAGTTTCCCATGGCTGCTATAACAAATTACCACAAACTTGGTGGCTGAGAACAACACAAATTTATTCTCTTATAGTTCTGAAGACCAGCAGTCCGGGCTGAAATCATGCGGTCGGTAGGGCCACTGCCCCTCCAGAGGCCCCAGGGCAGAATCCATTCCTTGTCTCTTCCAGCTTCCAGGCTGCCAGCATTCTTTGGTGTTCCTTGGCTTGTGGCCTCATCTCTCCAAATCTCTATTTCATCTCTACATTGCCCTCTCTTCTGTGTCTGTCTTTTCTGTTTGTTTCAAAACTTCCTCTGCCTCTCTCTTATAAGGATACACGTAACTGCATTTATGGCCCACCTAGATAATCCAGGATAAGCACTTCTTCTTAATATCCTTAACTTAACCATATATATTTCTATATTTTTGCCATGTAAGGCAATAGTTTTTCTTTGGCCATAATAAAGGTAACAGTCACCAGTTCTGGGGATTAGGAAGTGAATATATCTTTGGAGAGCCATTTTTCAGCCTACCATAGTTGGTTTTTCCAGCTATGAGTACACCTGCCATCAGGAGATGCCTGCAGAGGTACATTAGCGAACATCTGGATGCCATGAGCATGCAGGGAAAGTCACCTGTAAGAACCCCAGGTGTGTTGGGCTGGAGTTACAGCTCCTGGGTGTGTGAGGAGGGGGAGAGATGGAGGTGGAGTGAGTATTGTGAAAGAATCTTGAGGAAAATATCAAACGCTCAGAGACCTTTCTAAAGCTAAGTAGTAAATGGTTTGAGAAAGTCTGAGAGGTAGTGACTTTCAGCTAATATTGAGAATATGTTTTTTCCTTCTCAGCTATTTGATGATTAACAAATATTAACCAAATTGTGGAGATTGATTTTGGAGAACTTGTATACCAAAGTGATGATTAGTAAGGTTTTATTAGAAACGAAGCATTGTCCAATAGAATACTTTCACTATTATTGCTCACCATTTGGTCTTAAACCTTTTTGTTTTTACCACACTCTTTAAAAAATGTGCAGGCTTCGTTCTAAGCACTTTTTATATTATTAATTAACTTTACATTTATTGTACTTTATTTCTTTTATTTATTTATTTACATTTAAAAATTCATAATAACTCTAGCAGATCAATAATGATCTCCTTACAGACTCATCTGTAAAGAAACTGAGGTACTGAGAAGTTAAGTAACTTGCTCGTGGTCACACAGTTAGTAGTGTATTACAGGATTTGAACTCAAGAGTCTATACCCTTAATTGTATGTCAGGGTTTGGCAAGCTTCTTATAGAAAGAGCTGGATGGTAATTACTTTAGGCTTTGCAGGCCATAATGTCTCTGTTGCAGCCACTCAACTCTGCTGTTATAGTAGTGAAGCGGCCATAGATAACATGTAAATGAATGGATGTGGCAGTGTTCCAGAAAAACTCTGTCACAAAACAGTGGCAGTGGGTCAGGTTTGGCCTGTCTGGTAGTTAATATTATTTTGTCTTTTTAAATCCAAATTTTTCTGGGTACTTGGGCCAGTTCAGTCTGGAAAATTCAGGTCCTTAAGATCTGAAACATCTTCTTTAGTTTTGTTGATGATTTTCTCCTCTTACTGTATTCTTTTTTCTGGAATCTTTTTATTTGAATATTAGACTTCCAGGATTCACTAGTTCTCTAATTTTCTTATCTCTTCTCGTATTTCTTCATTTTTAATCTTCTTGCCCTACTTTCTGAGAAATTTCCTTAAGCCTTATTTTCCAGCCCTTTTCTTGATTTTTTCATGTCTGAATTTCCTTTTTTTAAAAAAACATTTCTTTCTTGTTTTATGGATACAGTGTCTTCTCCTACTCCTTTAAGGATATTAATGTTTTCTGTTTCCTGTATAACCTCTGTTTCCTCCATGTTGCTTCCCTTATGTTTGCTTATTTTCATCTGTCTTTCATGTTAGAGCTTTTCCTTAGATATCTGGTGATCCTTGATTGTTTACTTCTATTTAAGAGTGAGTCCAGGGAGCTGATTGGCAAGGTCCCAGCACGCAAGGGGGCTTCTAAGCTGAGGACTTCACAGACAGAGCCAGTTCCATGAGGAAGTCCACCCTCACTGCCACAGCAATATCTTTAGTATTTTTTCCATTGGTTAGGAAAGATTTCACAGAGGACAATCTCCCAAGCATCTCCCTGAAGGCTACAGGCCTGGCTGCCATTTTTCTTACCTACTAAGTAACTTAAAAGGCTTTTGAAGAAAATGTCTTTTCCTCTTTTGTCCATATTATTGCTATATATTCTGAAAAAAATAAGACTATATTAAAAATAAAAGCTGTAGCTACATTAAAAAAATTTTTAAGTCAATAAAGACTTTAAAATTCATCTTCCTCTGCAGTTAGGATAGACCAGATACTTTACCATTAGATGATTCAACCTATTTGATGGCCATCCTTTGAATATTGTGCCTTGATGGCTTTTCAGGTTTGGATATCAATTTTGGAAGAGTAATGTATTCTTGTACACTGGACATACAAATGACCACTCTCTCCTGGGATGGAGCAGAGGCTCAGACAAGGACTGGGGTGAAGATGGTCATCTGAAGCCAAGCTGCCAAGTCCAAATGGGGTGTGACTACATGGATAGACCAAGAGGTGAAGTCAGGGAGGTCCTGAGCCACCTAGAAAATCCTGGGAAGGTCAGGCAGAGAACGTATCTGTGTACAAATAGGGGAGTAGCTGCATGGCTTTTGATATGGTTTCAAAGACTTTGGATAATAGTATGTCCTGAAGGGCCAAGGGCTCTCAGTCTTCGACTAATATCTGACCTTGCCTCTCAGGTTGTTGCTTGCCTCAGAACCACCTTTTCCCTCAGGGCTCCTGCCAGAACATAGTTGCTTCCAGCACTTGCTGCTTACTTCTGACCACGGCCTCACGTCATTTTTGGTAGGGAATCCCTAACCCTTCTCTATCCCTACAGCCCTGCTAGGGCTGAGTCTTTGCCTTACCCCCCTCTGATGTGTCCCCCACATCCTTGTCTTTGGGTTTGGATCTGTCATGTGGCAGCCACTGGCCCCGACTCCCAAGTGCCGCCCCATCATTGCCCCTCTGCCCACATTCCCAGCCTGGAGCCAGATGAGTCCTTTTCCTGCTGCTAGTAGGAGTGGCATCTTTGGCCACTCTGGGACTGCTGCCGAGGAAAGATACACCTTTGTAATACTAAGTTGTGCCCAGTGTATTTAATTCACAAAAGCATTGTTATGAATGGTGGTCAGAAGCTCTAGTTAAACTCTTATGGTTTAGCATATGGCCTGGGCTCCACCATTTATAACACAACTTTTAAGGAAAAATGGGTTTCAGGTTCAGGTAGTATACTTGGCACAAGTTCCCATTGGTAAGATGGGGGCTGCCTTGTAACAGCATGCAAAGGAGGAAAAATGTCATCATCAAATATTCATTAAGTTCCCGCTGTGGATCATGCTATTGTAACTGCTGGATCTGTGGGCCTCCACTGGGCCTGTTTTTCTAAGCCATAATAAGGCACCTTACAGATTGCCCTCTGAACCTCAACACACTGTAGAGCTTTCTCTGACATATCTTGTATTGTACTAATGGGGAGGATTCCTAGTCTGAGAAAGTGCAATTTTAATTTAAATGCATCCTTTCCTGGAGCCTAAGTTCTTTTAGTCACTGAGCCTGCGTTAATTTGTGTGATTCTTTTGGGGGCTGGGGCACTCTTCTTAGAGCTTTATAAAATTAGTACTTCCTATTGGTTCAATGTTTTCTTTCAAGTGAGGCACTCTTAGAATTATGTGGCACATAGTGATTTTCAAAAGATTAAAGCAATGTGTTCTAATGTGAGCCTTGCAACTAATTGCCTCAACTAATTATACATAAAGGACCAAGTCATTAGTGTTAATAAGAAGTGACTTCGGAAAGTACAGTTTGACCCAAAGACTGAATAACTATTGCAAACAGTAATCAGTGAGGTGATATCCTTTGTAGAAAACACCTTAGCTGGAAATTATTCATGTCCGTTCAAGTTAGGTTTTCCCTAAGTTGTTACCATATTTTTTAAAATTTTATTATTATTATTTTAACATCTTTATTGGAGTATAATTGCTTTACAATGGTGTGTTAGTTTCTGCTTTATAACAAAGTGCATCAGCTATACATATACATATATCCCCATATCTCCTCCCTTGGTTACTATTTCCTCTTCAGTGAAAAATGTACACCTTTTTGAATGTGGAGGCTGAACTAAAATAAGATGGCTCCTGGAAAAGGTTTTTGTATAAGTGAACGTGCACTCTGTGAACGTGAATCTTCTCGACTGCTCCTCTTCAGGATTTTCTTCCACCCACTTAAAACGTCTGTGCTCCCAGGGCCCTGTCTTAGGTCTTCTTCCCTCCCTGTACTCCTTCCCTGTTTGACCTCATCAGGTTCTGACTCTGTGCTAGCAAATCCCACATTTACTTATCTGGGCCAGGTATCTTCTGGATTCCAGATACACATTTCCATGTGGATATCTTACAGGAATTACAGACTTGTGCATGCCTGAAACAGAGCCGTGATCTTCTCTCCCAAATCTGCCCTCTCCCCCCGGCCCTGGTTTCTCAACTTTGGAAATGATTCAATGCAACTCCATGTCCTATTGATTTCTTCCAACCATCTCTCTCCATCCCCATCACCTTGTCCTTGTCCGTGCCCCCATTGTCTTTTTCCTGGACTGTAGCAAAAACACTGTAACCGTTCGTCCCAAATCTAGTTTGCCTCCTTTCAAATTATACACAGCTGCTAGAAAAATATTAAAGTACAAACCCGATCATGTCACTGTCTGCTTTAGAGTGTGCAATGATTACCCCTTGCTCAAGATCAACATTTTTCATTAGCGTTAGGCCATTTGATCTTGTATGCTCTCATCCCTAATTCACAACAGCTCAGACTCACTGGCCATCTTTCAGGTGCTTGAAATCATCTAGGTCCTTCCCTGCACAAGGCCTTTGTACACATAGTTCCCTGGGCAGATAGTTCCCTGGACCTGGGATGCACTTCCTCTTATGCTCTGCCTGGCTACTGCCTACCTACCCTTCTAGTCTTAGCTGCAGTGTCATTCCTTAGTGACATTTCCAAAAGCCCTCCCCAACTGATTAGATTCCCCTACTAAATATGCCAACAGCATCCTGTATTTCCTAGCACTCATCATAATTATAATTGAATTAGCATTTGTATAATTAGTGTTTTGATGCCTGATTCTCCTACTAGCCTGTAAACTCCCTGAGAGCAGGGACCATGCCTGTCTGGCTCACCATTCACTCCCCAGTGCCTCTCATTACAAATATTTGTCAAATGAATGTATAATGAATACGGTTGGGCAGAAGCCGTGGCATATGTTATGTGTATTTGTACTTAGGTTTGAATATGGGGTATCTGATGTTCTAGGACCTGAACACTTCCCACTCCATAATGAAGCAATACTGTGAAAGCCTTATTTAGATCTTGTTAACTGTTCAGCTGTTGCACTCTTTCCCCCTCTATTCTAGAAGTAGATTGTATCTGTCAAGGTTCTACCAGAGAAACAGAACCAGTAGGAGAGAAGAGATTTATTGCAGGAATCAGCCTTCTCACGTGATTGAAGGGGCCAGCTAGGTAAGTGTGACATCTGTAAGGCAGGAGGTCAGGAAAGGCAGGCTGGAATTCTTGGGCATAGGGCACAGGAAGACTGCTGTTCTCAGGCAGAATTTCTTCTTCAGGGAAGCCCCAGCTCCACTCTTCAGGCCTTTCAAGTGATTGAAGCAGGACCACCCAGATTATTTAGGATATCTCCCATACTTAAAGTCAGCTGATTATGCACTTCAATTACATCTACAAAATACCTTCAGAGCAACACCTAGATTGAATTGAATAACTGGAAACTGTAGCCTGTAACCATCTTGACACATAAAGTTGACCATCAAAGAAAACTTTGATGCAAAGCACCAGTTTAAAAACATAATTAACTTAAAAAAAAAAAACCACCAAACTTGACACTTCTGGGATGAAGAATGGTAATTAAATATTTATTCATTGGGCTTCTTATTTGCTATGGAAATAATGCCTATTTTAAAGAGATTTTTACCTGTTCTGCTGAAGTATTCCAAATAACCTCATTACTCTACTATCCAAAACAAATTTGTTACTACCTCAAGTGTGAATCAATAATAAAATTCTAGGAAAATTGGCTCTTTTGTGTGTAGTGCTTCTAACAAGTGGACAACTGTGTCTTCTCAGGTGACTTTTTATTTATTAACACAGCCAACATTTACTGAGCACAGAGCTGGGCAGTGGAGACACAAGAAGAGGCAGAATACCACCCTGTATTTTGAAGCCTTGTTGTGGATTTAAGTAGACAAATAGGTAATCAAATAATTGCAGGCCTAGAGTTCAGTGGGGTTGCAGTATGGAATGCTATGTAGATGTGGTTTGGTGCCAGAGTGTGAAGTGCCCTGAGCGCCAAGCTTGGGGATCCATCTTTATTTGGCTGGATCCTCTCTATTGAGGAGGGGCACGTTCATATTATTTAAGAAGAGGAATCTGGTGTGGAAGTGAGGGAAGGAGAGAATGTTAAGGGCAGGAGTCTAAACTAGAAGCTAGATTCTAGCACTAGCAGTGTTTATCAACTGAGTGAGGGAGAGAGAATATTTGAAGGTGACGTTGAGGTTTATTGCTCTAAAGATGGGGGCTATGACAAGATGAGTAATGGGGGTGGATGGTACCAGAGGAGGAATGGATATTTAGTGCTGAGGCAGGTAAAAAGATGAAAGGTAACACCTGCCACCGACTGAGCTTCTGTACTAGGTCTGGTGAGTTACACCCATTATCTCATGTCAGTTGAGATGCCAGTGTGACTTCAGTGTGATCTCTGTATGAGATCACCTAAGGAGTGTCCTGAACCAAGGAAGATGTTTGAAGAAGTTGCTTGGTGTCTAAGATTCTTTTTTAGGTCTTCTGTCTTTTTATAGAGGATAATATAGGGACTCCATTTTGAAAGTTACCTGACAGTGGATTCTAAGAGGTCTGTTTATAATTAAAGATGAATGTCAGCTAGTAGATATTGGAAAAGAAAAAAAAAAGCTAACATTCATGAATGATTTCTGTGTTGTCTTACAACTCCCAAATCAAATTGAGAAAGCAGAGTTTTTTTTGGCACTGAACATACCTCTGGGTATGTGAAATTGTATTCACTAAATCTGCTTTCCAAAAAGGCAAGTGCAAGGGGCTGTCACGGATCAAATCTGGAAAAATTGGAGCATTAAAATAAATAATGTGGTAATATGTTATAAACCATGAACTGAAATAAGATTTAATGAATCTATATTGATCAGTAAATGAATGGGAATGGGGGAGGGTAAGCTCTTACTTACAGGAGAATGCCAACCAATAAATGTAGATGGGTAGAAAACAGGAAAATCATCATTTGGCAAACATCACAGTGATGATTGATGAAGGCAGGAATTGTCAATGGATGGGTCGAGGTTTGATGAAGAACAGATATTGGCATAGTCTCATAGTATTTTCCCCAAAATACTCATTAATTACAAAGAAGGAAATGGTGACTTTATGGTGAAGACTGGCCAGCACAAAGTTGTCCAGGTGATCAAGGTTAACACCGTCAGTGATGGGGTGATCCGACATCCTGTGCCTCCTGATGTGATGCACTGAAAAGGGCACAGCATCATTTCAGTGGTCTTCTTGCAAGGAGGAATACGTGGCCTGAATCCATAGTCACATTGAATCCTCACAGTGTTTTGGAGCAGGTGTTTTTAATCTCCATATTACAGAATAGGAAATTGAAGCACAGAAGTTGAACAATTTACCCAAAATCAAAAATGGTAAGTGGCAAAGCCAAGTTTCAAAATCCAAGGTGAATTTCTAAACTTGTGGTGTTTCAATCCTACTATAAAGCCCATGGGTGTTAGTTCCATAACAATTGGATTCTACAGATAGTGCCTTAGGGTCCAAGGGTGACATTTAGATGAGTATCAATAGGGAGCCACAGATAATGATTCTTGTATTGCTTATTACACTAGTAGTGGGGGGAGGGAAAGCTGAGTTTTATGTCAGCATCTGAATGGCTGGTTCTTAGTGAGTAATTATCTATAATCAGCACATGTTGCTGCTGAAAGCCATCCCATCGGACCCCTTTCCGGCAAGATTCTCCGTTTGGAGTGGAACAGGAACTAATTATGCACTATTAAATCCAAGACCCATTTCATATGCAGAGGTTCCAGTGGTAAACCTCACATGTCAGGAGCAATTAGTGACCTTGTGACATGTCATCTTCAACATGCCGAACTGTGGACAGTAAATCCTAGCAGGATGGATGGATTTAAATAACTACCTCCGCCATCATCCTAGTGCCCTCTGAGCAATGCTATTTCAAGGCAGCAAATTCAGGACATTCTCCTAACTAGTATTATGAAGATTTCAGAAATGTGGGAATATAGTTAATTCTGAAAGTTTTCAGATTTTGAGTGCCTAGGAAAGGGGACAGAGATATTGGGCGGAGGATGAAGTCAGGTGATATGGTCTACGAGCTGATCATGGGGACACTGCTTCCATGCAGCTCCAGTAGAATGACTGCCATGTGCCGATGAAATCTGGGTGTACACATAACCAAAAGCTTGGATGAACAGGCTTGGCCAAGAGTTGGCCAAGAAACGAAGTTTTGTTGTGCTAATTTACTATCTTGGATTAATGGGAAGTATTTAAGTTGAAAAATGAGCAAACTTTTAACTGGAATTTGATACCTTTGTTTATAAAATATATTTCATATTCTTATTCTATTTTATAGAGAAAAATGAACAAATTAAAACATATTTTTTTTAGAAGTAAAATGTGATGTTGCAGAAGCATCATCATTTGAGTTGTGTACACAGCCTTACTGTCACTTGTGGTTCTGCTTCTTTTGCTGACATTAGGATTATCTCCTGAAGTGGGATTTTCCTGTTGATTTTGGATTTTTGCATGCTGCTGAGACACTCCACGGGAAAATGCAGTTATAGGAAGTTGCTAGTGTGTGGCTGAGCGGCGAAAGCATCTGAAAAAAAAAACTGCTCTTGTGGGATAACTGGACTGTATCCATTAAGCCAGGTTCTGCCCCAGAATGCTGGCTCTGTTATGGGCTTAGGTCAGCGGTAATTGACTCTTCAGCCCACAGAGGCAGCTCAAGGAATCCCTGTGGTAAAGAACCTCTTTGTCTCCCCTCCATTCTGGGGCTTGGCTATTTCAACTAGACTATTCACATTGACTGTAAATTCTAACCACCACAAAACAAGCCTCTGGAAGTCCCGATTATGCACAGCTGAGAGATTGCCACTTAGCAAATGCCTAAGAAAACAAGAG
The DNA here is from genome assembly GCF_002837175.3 of Physeter macrocephalus. Lineage (NCBI taxonomy): Eukaryota > Metazoa > Chordata > Mammalia > Artiodactyla > Physeteridae > Physeter > Physeter macrocephalus. The sequence continues at coordinate 83,316,551 of NC_041215.1, forward strand.
AGAAAAGAAAAAGAAAAAAGAAACATAAACCTGCATAAAAATAAAAATAAAGAATTTGAGGGGCATCGGTTCAATTTGGGTGGGCATGGAGTATTGTCAGCTATCTTAGTGCGGGGTAGAAGCATCACTAGGGAATACCTAATAAGCACACAGTACTATTTGAAGGAATGCATGGTAAACTGAATACATAGCCTGTTAATAAATGAGTCTGTCATTATTGAGTGGAACTGAAGGATGCACCCTGCATCTACCCTGCAAAGGGTAGATGAAGCTATGAGCGTGCTTTCTTGGAAATGTAAATTCTAAGATTGTTTAGTCCTAAACCTGTTTGTTGGGTGTGTGTGTGTGTGTGTGTTATAAATTTTTCATTCTCCTTTTCCAAGTAATAAACTTCTAAATAGCCCCGTAATGACATTAGCTGATCTTCAGTTTAAGGATAAAAGTTAATACTGTCCATCAGTCAAGTACAGTGTATTCTTACAGAGACGTGGGTTGAGTTTGCAAAGGTGTGGCTTTGATTAGTGAGTGATTCTCATAGGATGATTGATTCAGTCAGCCAGCCATGTTTTGGGGGGTGGAAGGGAGCTGGTCTCACAACTGATGATGCATGAAGTAGCAAACTTGAGATACTTTTACTTGGCAGAACAGGTGAAAATGAATGGTTTTGCTTTCCTGAGCCCAGATCTATACTGTCAAGTGACGCCTCATAGGCACAGCATTTAAATTGTCCCCACTAGAGGAAACCACCACGGGGCCCTGGATGAAAAATCCTCTGTTAGATCCCACTCGCAGATCCCACGTTCTCTGTTACAGTGTTGGCTTTTTTCTGTTTTTCTATGGTGTGCATTGGGATTGGAGGGGAAGGAAGGAAGACATTTGCTAAGGAAGTCACCCTTATGGAGCCTGTAACCAGTGATGGTTTGTAGCATGTTCCCTTCTAACCCCACGAAGTTCTGATTCTGTGGTTATGTCAGGGAGCAACCCTAGGCTGCAGCTTTCCCAGGTACCATCTTGGCTTCTAGGAATTGATGCTGGTGATGTCATTTTAGCCTCTTGTCCATCCATGTACCTAAAATCCATAGATGTTTAAGGACCTTCTATATTCTAATTCGTAGAGACTCACATATTACAAAGAGATTTAATAATGCTGGCCTAAAGCAAATTTGCTGAAAAAAATAAAACAGTCTTGGTATGCATGAAAGGTAGTTACAATTTCTTTTTAACATTTCAAACTAAATGTTATGAGGTAGTATTTTTCATGCCAGAAAAAAAAATTAAGATAGAACCTCCCCCAGGAAATAAAAATCACTCATAATCCCACTCTCCAGATTTGGTATTAAATACCCAGATAACATTTGGTGTTAAATACCCATATTTTCTTCCCTAGGATTTATTTTCCTATTTATCATTTACTTATTTTCTACAAAAATGGACACATGCTACTTTATAAACCTCTCCCTTTCCTTACCCCTTGCTGCAACCAGAGAAAGTATTTGAACTACTGTTCCATATTGGTGACTATATTTACATCATCACTTAGAATGGCTGTGAAGCCTGTGCTGGTTGTCTCCTATTTTTTGCTATAATAAGCAATACTGCGATCAACATCTTTGTACACATGATTGGGCACTTGCCTGATTATATACTTAAGATAAACTCTTAAATATAGAATTTATTAGATCAAAGCAGAGCCTATGTTGAAGGCTTAGGAGACTTGTTACTAGAGTGCTTTCCCAAAAGTTTATTCTGATTCCTTATTAATCTGTTATGTGAAAAGTGGTTTCTCGTCGTTTTAAATTGCATCTTTGTTTTTCAGGCTGAGCATTTCTCTGTATTGTATTGGCCATTTGAATTTTGTGGTCAATTGGCTAGTTCGCTTTTCCCATTTTTCTATAGGAATAGTCCTGTCTTGGCTACTGTTTTGTGAGAGCACTTCATGTATTAGGGACGTGGATTTCTTCTCTGCATTGTAGGTATTTTCCCTGCTAAACTGGAATTTTGATTGAGATTTAGTCAAATGTAACATTAATTTGGTGGGTATGAGCATGTTTTTCAATGTTGAGTCTTGCTATTTGAGAATAATGTTTTAAACACTTCTGATCTAAGGGAATTATGAAAGGTAAAAGGGTACAGAGTGACTTTTTCCAGGCCCTTCCATTTATTGCCTTGCCTCGGGGTAGAACTCTTCCTAAATCGTTTGAGAAACTGAGTAAAGTGTTTTCACCAGCTGAGTGATTGGGTTCCATCTGGTTGGTTTTTAAAGTGTTCTTTTTCATGATTTTAGCACACTCATCTATTGTGTTCCTTCTCTAAGCTAGAATCTTTGGCTCTTTGAAATAGTCTGTTTGCGTGGGTCCTTATGGCTTTGGGAGTCTGACACTTTTATGATTATGCAAATGTTATTGAGGTTATCTTGATGGATGCTCCCTGAGCCCTTGGCTGACTGCACAGAGACTGCGCCTTTAACTGTCACAGGGTTGGCTAGTGTGACCTTCACATCAGGCTGCGTAAAACATGCTTGCCAGGCATCCTAGGACAATTTGGAGCCGTTGCCTGGGTAACCTCACTTGCTTCTAATTGAATGCCCCAAGTCCCGGTGGGAATGGCGCATCTGAAGGGAGGAACTCTGTCCTTAGAGTAGCAGCAGAAGTACATTTGTCTGTTTTAGGACACTCTCCTAACGTTGAGGGCAGGTGAGGTTTATGCCCTGATCTGATGATGAGCTCAGGGAAGGGAGAGAATGAAGGAAAGAAAAAAGGGAATCAAGAGAACAGGGAAGAAGAGAGGCCGGCAGGAGAAGGGTGCATTGAAGTCCGTGGTAGAAATCAAATAATAAATACGAGCAAATGGTTCATGCATAAGAAAACACTATAGCCCAGAGTGAGCAGAAAGGCATTGAGAATGAAGACTGAAAAGTTATGCTTAGGAAGAAAATCCGTGTTCAATAAATGAATATCTGGGGAGACAAAAAGAATAGTGGAGGGACTTTCCTGGTGGCGCAGTGGTTAAGAATCCGCCTGCCAATGCAGGGGACACGGGTTCGAGCCCCTGGAGGGACTTTCCTGGTGGCGCAGTGGTTAAGAATCCGCCTGCCAATGCAGGGGACACGGGTTCGAGCCCCGGTCTGGGAAGATCCCACATGCCGTGGAGCAACTAAGCCCGTGTGCCACAACTACTGAGCCTGCACTCTAGAGCCCGCGAGCCACAACTACTGGGCCTGTGTGCCGCAACTACTGAAGCCCGCGCACCTAGAGCCTGTGCTCCGCAACAAGGGAAGCCACCACAAGGAGAAGCCCGCATGCAGCAACAAAGAGTAGCCCCCGCTTGCCGCAACTTGAGAAAGCCTGTGTGCAGCAATGAAGACCCAATGCAGCCAAAAAAAAAATTTTTTTTTAATTAAAAAAAGAATAGTGGAGGGCTTCCCTGGTGGCGCAGTGGTTGAGCGTCCGCCTGCCGATGCAGGGGACACGGATTCGTGCCCCGGTCCGGGAGGATCCCACAGGCCGTGGAGCAGCTGGGCCCGTGGGCCATGGCCGCTGAGCCTGCGTGTC